>NC_091471.1:352343950-352579827 GCF_036971445.1 Narcine bancroftii | reverse complement strand
TGAGTTAATAAAAAGCATTCAGGTCGGCTTTCTCCAAGCAGGCTGACTTAGATGGTATCTTGTGTAATGAGGTCAGGCTAATGAGTGAGGGAATCCTCACGGGAAAAATGATCACTATATGATAGAACTTTACTTGCAGTTTGAGAGAGATTCAGATCAGTCAAAACCTAGAATCTAGATCTTAAATAAAGCCAATTATGTGGGTATGAAGGAGTGGCCAAGATGATGAAAAATTTGCCAGTGCATCAGTGAAGATGATTTAAATAAATATTTCAAAATACTCATCATTTGAGAAATAAGAAGTCCAAGATGAAAGTGATCTATCTGTGGCAGATAAAAGTACAGAAATGCTGGAGGAGGTATTCCTTGAAGAAGAGCTCAGGCCTGAAACATCAGTTATATATCTTTACCTCCTATGGACACGGTGAGACCCGCTGAGATCCTCCAGCAGTTCTGTGTTTCTGACACAATCACAGTGCCTGCAGACATTCATATTTCACTTTGTTAAAGGTGATATTCAATAAGAGAGAGGGTTAAGATGTGAGCTGGAATAGTAAGACTGAGGTTGGGAAAAGATTTAGCTAGGAGCAATTAATAACCAAAGATAGATTAAGAGAATTGGCAGGCATCGTGGGACAGCTAATAAGCACAGCACCCTGACTGTTAAAATGCTTTACCTTTTAATTTAATCTCACCTCACTCTTCTATACAGGCTGGTCAAACCAGTTTCAATTCATATAAGAGCCTCATCATCCCAGAAAATAATCTGGCGAGCCTTCATTGCATTCTCTCTGTGCCAGTGGTTCTCAATCTTTTTTTTCCATACACATACCACCTTAAGTCACCAGAGTTCCTACAACTCAACACCTCTTCCAATGAAGGTTAACATTCCACTTGCCTTCTGAACTGCTGTACCTGCATGTTTGCTTCCAGTGACAAACCTACAAGATCCTGCTGTGTATCAACAGTACCCAACCATTAAATAATATCCTGCCTTTGTGTTCATCCTATTGAAATGGATAACCTCATCAATCCACACCTGTATGCAGAACCGAACCAACTACAGCTATGAATATTTATTTATTGATCCTTTTGCATTTATTCTCTCTGATCGTGGAATTCAGAAGGGGAAAATCAGATGTGTATGATCCAGTGATCATTGGGAGATCAGAGGTGGAGAGGGTGAGCAAATTTAAATTCCTGGGAGAACCTTTCCTGAACCTGGCACACAAATGGCATCATGAAGAAAGCATGTCAGCGCCTCTACTTCCTCAGGTGTTTGGTGTGACGTTGAAAACCTTGGCAAATTTCTACAGATATAAAGTGGAAAGTGTGTTGACCAGGTACATCACACTAACTTTGATAAAGGCTCCCAACCCAAAACATTGACTGACCATTTCTCTCTGTGGATGTTGCCCAAGTTCTTCCATTTCTGTTCACATATATGTATCCTTAAACTTTGTTAGACTGCTGTTAACCAAAGTAACATGGGGAGAAGGGGTGACTAAAGATAGCCATGATGAAGTAACCTGTGCCAGTGCTACATTTCTATGACTTTGAAGAAGTCTACATTCAACGTCACAAGAAAATAGAAGCAGGAGACCACTCAGCCCCTCAAGCCTGACCTACCATCAACATGGTTGATCTATAGCTGACCTCAGGTGTGAGCCACAGCTCCTCCAGCACCTACTCCACCCACTATCCTGTCTGAGAATCTATTGCCATGCACGTCCCACCCCTCCTCCCAACTCCTACAGCACTTTTCCTTGCCCAACCTGTACCTTTTGCATCAAGGTCTGGTATGGGGACACCAACATCCCTGAGCGTAAATCCTGCAAAAGGTCGTGGACACAGCCCAGGACATCACAGACAAATCTTTCCTCACCAGTGAGAACATCTACAGGGAACGCTGCCATCAGAGAGCAGCAGCAATCATCAAGGATCTACACGATGCAGCACACGCACTGTTCTCGCTGCTGCTATCAGGAAAGAGATGCAGGTCCCACAAGACTCGCACCCACCAGGTTCAGGAACAGCTGCTCCCCTCCACCATTAGACTCCTCGACAATCAACTCAATCAGGAGCTCACTTAAGGACTCTTACTTTTGCGCTTTATTTTGTTTCTCTCTGTCTTGCAGTTTGTTTACATGTCTTTATTTGTTTTCATTTGAATGCTATGTACAGTTTATTTTGCACTACCAATAAGTGGTAATACTGCCTCACCTGCAGGAAAATTAATCTCACGATTGTATGTGATGTCATCTATGTACTCTAACATCAATCTGAAATCTGCAACCTCATTTCCCACACCCCTAATCAGCTCCCTTACCTCAGTGCCACACTACACAGCCCCCATTGCCTCATCCCTCTTCCCACCACTTGCTGCTCTCCCCTTTCTATTCTGCCCGTCCCAGGCAGGCCTCCTGAACCTCCCTACCCTCCAACCCCATGCTCCTCCACCTCTCTTGAGCTAGCTCATTCTGTTCTGCCATCCCTTTCTCCTGCAACAAACTGGATTCACACCATTCAAAAGGGGAAAAAAAAGTCAGACAGATGTATTAATTTGAAAAATATAAACTTTAATAAAGGCTACATCTCTGAATAATTACATAATTATTGTACCAAGGATCCTTAAATCAAACTCTTTTGTAATGCATAATTTACATAAGGTAAAACAAAATGCCATAAAACATGATTACAACACTCAAAAGCATAAAATATCTTTATACATAAACCCTTAACAAAGGGAGAGGTGACCCTCAACACAGGGTGACACACAGTATTAATAATACCATGCAGGCACAGGTACTGTACTGGATAAACAAGTAACACTATTAATAGTGTGTAAAACTCCCACAATATTTACACAGGTATTGTACAAGTCGTACCCAGACAGAACGGAGTCAGGTTAATACTGTAGTTCAGAAGGAGGTTTCTCTCTGTACTCATTTGAGAGAGGAGATATAGAGAGAGAAAGAGAGGAGAGGACAGAGAGACAGAAAGGCAGAGAGAGAGAGAGAGAGAGAGAGATCAGGAATGTCGCGATAAAAGCAGGACATTGTGGAAATGTGCAGCTGCCTGGTCAGTCTTTGTAAGAGGGAGAGAAGAGGTTCCATCAGCAGGTTATTGAGTAATGTCTTTTTCCAAGAATGGAACTGATGCCCAGGTATTAAAACCAGATTAGTTTTCAACCCTCTGCTCTCTGTTGGAAGTTGAAGTTTGAGCAACTTTATGTGATGATGATGAACTACTTACTACTTGTGCCTTTATTGCTGGTTAATTCTACATTGATTTGGTGTAATCATTTAATCCAGATTTAAACATGTCAGCATCAACTCTGATTCTGCTGCCAAGTTACTGCATGATGGGCCGCACTGCACTCCCTTCTAAAGAACTCCTTGCTTGCGTCTACAGCATCTGAATTTGCATGAGAACTGGGTGGGTAGAGTCTTGTACAGATGAGGCTCAAAGAGCTGGCTGTACCATAATGCACTAATTCACATTACAATCTGCACTTGGGTTGTGGCTCTAACTGTGTTAGGACACAAAATGGAAATGGGCAGCAGGCTTGTTGAACAGATTTCTGTGGATTTTCCTGGGTTTGAAAGGCACACACCATTAATGTCACAGGGAAGGTCAGTTGTTATTTCTGTCAGAACATTAAGACATGATTATGGTCTGGTGTAAATATATAAAGCAATCTAAAACTAAGATGTAGTGACTCCTTTCACTAAAATGATGAAAAGAATCATATCAGTTTCACTCCATTGGACATTATATGAGTGCAGGGGTTTTCAGACTGGTCATAATAGGAGGAAGAGTCAGGGAGGTGAGGGCAAGCGATGGGATGGTGGGTACTGGGTACAGAGAGGCAGTGAGGAGGCATGGGACAGCTACCAACTCCAATGGATGAGGGGTCACGTCAATGCAGCAGGATATCCACCACCCAAGTGAAAAGATGCAAGCTCAATAAATCTCCTGACATGCCGCCTATGTCTGGGCAGTAACTTGCGTTTCCGTCTATATTGCAACTTGGGAACCCACAGTTAGACCTCAACGTCTGTAAATAACCAATAACCCAAAAGCGAACATTCAATAATGCAGCCCACTTTTTAAATAGACACTTTCTTGATCTTTACATATAACGTCAGGCAAACAACACCGATTCTTCTTTGAGTCTGGATTTCAATGCACCACAGCTCACTTCCTTTGTTTGTAGTTTTTAAAATCTCCTATGAAATGCCAGATGCCTGTTCTGAAAACATCCTTTTTGACAAATCAATCAATTCGCTCCACTTTGCCCAAGATCTTTCCCTCGTACATAGGCAGAGGGCTATCATCGTTCCGAACTTCTTCAAACACTGCTCCACAGACAAACTCAGTGCTGGCTCGCTTGAAGTAATACCTGTGTGGGAGATGGCACACAGTTAGAACCAGTGGGAAAGAAAGGGGGACCAAGACGAAGAGGGGAACAGAGGGAAGGAAAGGTCAGCTCAGTATCAACAAATACTCTGAAGGGCATTGCAATTTTAAGGGTGAGAACTTGGTGTGGCTTTTTCAACAGGACATTAAGCCATTTTAAATGGTACAGTGAATATTAAATAACACTGGACAACAAAACTTCCTGAACACTTTTAGGGGTATTTTAAGGATTTTGGGCTGTTGATCACGAAAATCACCTTAAAAATTTCCTATCACGTACAGTTTTTTAGATATAACCTATTTTTGTGATCCCCTGTCATACACCAAGCTACAAAACCATGAAGTACAACATGTCATTGAAAATTAATTTTCTGCATTCCCACATGGACGTCTTCCCTGCTGATCTCGGTGCAGTCAATGACAAACATGATGAAAGGTTTCACCAGGATATTGCAACCATGGAAAAGCGTATCAGGGCAACTGGAATCCATCAATGTTGGCCGAGTATTGTTGGACACTGACACAAGAGGAAAATCAGCGGCAAAACATTTTAAGGTCAGTTGAATTAACGCAATGTGTCCACATCATTATGCAATTAAAAATGTTAAATTCAATAAAAGTTAATGTTCCTTCAACTTACTACATGATACAGCAAATCTGAAATTATTTGTGTTCAACTTGAACGTGTCTATCATTATCCTCAATTCTTTCTCAGGAAGAATTTTGAAAAAAAAAGTTCTCCAGTGGAATTAATGGACCATTTGCTGGCTGTATTGATGGACAGTAGTAATTTTCAATCAATAGCACAAAATTACATTTGCATTTTTGAAGGAGTTTCTGCAGGAGAAACAGATCTCAGGCAAGGACTGGAAGTCTGCTCAAGATTAATCCAATGAGCGAGTTTCCAGTGAGCTTTGTTTCACACCAAAAGAAAGGATTGCACAGGATTTTGAGTTTGAAATTTCACTTTTTAAACGTAGGGTGAATGGTTTCAAAAGAATCCTGTGTAACCAATGAGACTGCGCCCTGATTTTGCTGTTTGAACCTTCCGCATAACCCACTGACACCACCCAACCAGTGATCACTAACTAAATTAGCAGCGTTAGCATTTTAAAGGCACAATCCCAAAGTTGGCTTCAACATATCCTAGAATCCTGATGGTTAATGTTTGCCTCTCTTCCTGAAGTTCAGAGATATGAACAGAATTAGCTTCAAAGACAGGCCTCAAAATGCACCAAATCAAAACCAAATCCTGCTGGTCTCAAACCCAAGAGTGATGACAAGATGTCAGTGCCCGACTTCTCACCACAGTCCCATGGCTTAACTCACAAACACTGAACCACAAAAGTTAGGTTATTGCCTTAAAATACACTCACCTGCACATGGGACTTTTAATGTCATACTACATTCCCAACCCTTCAGAGAAGCATCCAACAAAACTCTGGCATCATTAAGTACAGGATAAGAGAAAGGGCTGCAATTTATGGAGTGAGGAGAGGAGGTGACAGAGGTGGAGATGTTTAGAGAGGGAATTCTGGAGCCCAGAAGCTGAAAGAGAGCATGGAATCACAAGGGGATCCAAACCCTACGCACCTCCTTTACCCTACAACTGACCCTCCAACATGGCGAAAGTGCCACCAACACTCCAGGTTTAAAGACAAGGATGGGAACTTTAACTCTGAGTCACTCATACAAAAAGATCCCACAGTACTGGTTGACCAGAGGACAGGTCAACATGTCTTCCTGTTTCCAGCTGCAGGAGCCCAGCAAACAGCTGTTCACACTTGCAGTCAGACCAAAAGTGGATGCGGGATGTTAGGTGAAACAGGGCACAGTCAACGCCTGAAGCTTCCCACCCACTACTCCCTCCTCCATCAAACCTGCCTCTGCCAGCGCCGTACCTGTAACTTCCTTTCTTGCTAAGCTGCTCCTTGAAGTGGGCCAGTGTCAGGCTGTGTCCTTTCATCATCCTCCGGTAAGGAATGTCCTCTCCACAGAAGAAGTAGGTAACGACCAGTTCACCAGGCTGCGCCGTGTGGGCCAGAGGTGTCTGCTTCTTTGGTGCCTTGTGCCTGTGAAGAAGGAGAAAAACAAGGGAATGACATCAAAGGTCAAGAGAGGGCCTCATTGAGACACAGGACCAAATATGTAACAGGAACAAGGGCCTGAACCTGTGATGCTGGCTGGCAGATAACATTATTGCGGCAGGAACAGAGGCTGAGCTGGAGGTTTGGGGACGGTTTGGGTCACAAAGTCCTGGGCAGGAATGGGGAGGATGATGGGTCACTTGCACCCAAGCAGGGAAATAGGGGTAATCGAGAACCAAGTCTCGGCTGAGTGTTCAACTCTGGGGGCAGTCAAGATAAAAGCAGAACCTGTTGGAAATGCACGACATGTTAGTCTGCATCTGACAAAGAGTCTGCAACGTGAAACATCAACTCAGTTTCTCTTCCCATAGATGCTTCCTGTCCTGCCAGGGTCAGCATTACTTGTTGTGATTGGGCAGCACAGTTAACGTAGTGAATAGTGCAACCCTGTTACAATCCCAGTGACCCGGGTTTGAATCCTGCGATGTCTGTAAGGAATTTGTACATTCTCCCCATGTCTCTGTGGGTTTCCTCCTGGACTTCCGTTTTCCTCCCATCCTTCAAAATGTACTAGAGGTTTTAGGTCAATTGGGTGTAATGGGCAGCACAGACTTGTGGACCGAAAGGATCTGTTACTCTACTGTATGTCTAAATTATTTTAAAAATTAGAATTTAAATTTCCAGCATCTACACCTCGCTTAATTTAACTAGGAACAGTTAATCCACAGAGCCTGTTTATACCAGTTTAATCAAAGCAGATGAACTAAAGTAGCAAGAATTATCCAGTGCAGAAACTCATTAAGACCAAAACCAACAGTGGGGTTGGGGGGGGGGGGAGTGTGACTGTGGAATAAATCAGAACATTCTAGCTAATCAGGAGTGTTTATTATTGTGTGAATAAAATGCACATAAACATTGATCAAAGGATCGTGAAACCTTTGCAAACCAGCATTTTAGTTCCATCTCATTCCTTCAAAGGTAAACTAATTACTGAACAGCAATACAGTCGGATGTCTGAGTCTGACTTCAAACTCAGCGTCCCAGAGGAGTCAGAGTGTAACGGACACATGTCAATTATTTTGTCCACTTTAATTCTATTTCAGGTTCCCTCTACCTTGGTTTATTTTTCCCCTTCCACCAATGACCCCAAATCCCTCATTTTCCTTAATATCTAAAGGAAGAGGGAACCGGAGTTTTTGAATGGCAGAGCAGGTTTACACTCAGAGGATGGCGTATAAACGGAATTATCTGCCCGAGGAAGTAGGAGAAACAAGTACAATTACATTGGTCTGGATGGCTCCTTTCTGTACTGAATAACCCCACGACTCCTGCTTCCAGATTTTTAATTTAAAAAAATGTTTTTAGACATACAGCACAGTAACAGGCCCTTCCAGCCAGGAGACTGTGCCACCAAACTACACCTACAATCCCTGCTTCATTTTGGAGGAAATCAGAGCCCCGGGGAAAATATACAAACTCCTTACAGACAGCCCAGGATTTGAACCCTGGTCCTAATCGCTGGTGCTGTAACAGTGTGTCCCCAACCGTGCCACTAGTCTATAGTTTCCCTCCCAGTAGAAGCTTCTATCTTATCTATTCCTTTTTAAATTTTGTGTATCTCCATAAGAACCCCTCTCAACCTGCCAAATTCCACTGAGCTGAATCCCAGATGACTCAATCTCTCCTCATAAGGCCCCCCTCCCCCCTCATCTCTGGAATCAACCTGGTGGACCTCCTCTGCACCCCATCCAAAGCTGGTATATCCTTTCTCAAGTCAGGAGGCCATAACTGCACACAGTACTCCAGGTTCATCCTCACCAGGACCAGGGGTGCAGTGCTAATTTTTTAGGTGCCGGAGCTCACCAAAACTGGTGACAAGGAGGTCTCATGAGACCCGGCCTTTGGTGTCCAGAATACTGTTGAGCTGGCGGGGCGGGGTGCTGCCGCCACTGCCCCCGCCTGGAGCGATGAGATGCCAGAGCAGCCCCTTGAGGGTCCGGAGTGACACATCCAGTGAGCTTTGACAGCACTGCACTGACCAGGACTCCATACAGTTGTAGCAGTAATTTGCTGCTTTCACTCTCTTCAGTAATGAAAGCCAACATTCTATTTACCTTCTTGATGGCCTGCAATTCATGCACATGTACTCCCAGGCCTCTGCATGACAATTCCACCAGCATTTTCATGTTTTTAAGATCTTCTATTTTTATATTCCAAAGAATGTGATCCTTTAGTTACCATAACCCCAGCCCATGGTTCCCTGACAGAGAAATTGAAGCCAGGACTCCTGGTGCTGTATTTAAGGTTTAAACTGAAGCAGTGGTGATTTCTCTTGCCGTGGCCTTTTGCCTCATAACTGAAGCAAGTGAACACAAAAGTATTGGAGGTTTCCCTCTTTAATTGTTCCTTAGTTGATGATCTGCACCTTCTGGGAGGCTGTTCCCTTCCAAAGCCTATTCCCCTCCTCGGTCCACTGTAGGTAGATCCCGACCCAGTGATAACTAAGGGCACAGATTAACAACGTCCGCGCTTTGTGTTAAAGGTCTGTCCACTAATTGACACCACGGAGGTTGGAGATCATTTCTCTCCCTGGTTAGATCACTAGGCCTCCACGCAGGTGTCCAACTGAAAGGTGCACAAATAACAGGAGACCAGCAAACCATGGTTCCAGGACCCTGCTCTAGCAATCAGTAAAACTGGACAACAAAGACTTTGCTTCCTGAACACTTTTGAGTGTATTTTATGAATTTTGGCCTGCTGATCATGAAAATCAATTCAAATCTTTTCTGGATTAAACTATTTTTTAGATACCACCTATTTTTGTGATTTCCTGTCATATTTTAAGTCTATTTCATGCAATCAAAAACATGAAATGCAACACGTCCTTGAAAATTCATTTTCTGCTCTCACACTTGGACGTCTTCCCTGCTGATCTTGGTGCAGTCAGTGACGAACATGGTGAAAGGTTTCACCAGGACAGCGGTATCAGGGCAAATGGAATCCATCAATGCTAGCCGACTATTGTTGGACACTGACACCAGAGGCATCAGATGCTGAGTACAAATAAAAATCAGCGGCAAAACGTTTTTAGATCAGTTGAACTAACGCAATCATGTCAGCATTATTATACAATTAAACTTGCTAAATTCAATAAAAGTTAATTTAATGTTTCTCCAACTTCCAACATGATACATCAAATCTGAAATTATTTGTGTTCATCTTGATATTGATATCCCTAGTTTGATTTCAGAAAGCAAACCTTTTGAAAATATTTGTTGTCCAGTGTAATTCTGACCCACCCTCAGACACATCTTTACCTCCCTCAGTCCATCATTAATATTCGTTAGATTCACACTGATTCAGTGCACACTGTAACTGTGAGAGGAATCAATCGGGTGAACGCAGAGAGTCTTGTACCCAGAGTAGGGAAATCAGTTACCAGTGGACATAGGTTTTAAGATGGGGGGGGGGTGGGGTGGAAAGAGATTTAATGTGAACCTGAGGGGTAACTTTTTTAGTTTACACTGAGGATAGTTAGAGTATAGAACGGGCTGCTGGAGGACATGGATGAGGCAGGTACTATTGCTATGTTTAAGAAATAATTGGACTGATTCATGGATAAGCTGGGTTTAGAGGTATGCGGGCGAAACACACAGGTAGGAGTTGCTTGGATGGGACAAATTGAATGGCCTGTTTCCACGGAATGTGGCTATGAGTACACGCAGACTGACCATGAAGGAAAGGTTCAAAAAATCATGGGAAATGGCTTATGAATAAGAGGGAGTGAGAATAGAATCACAACCTACAGAATGTTGACTTCCCCTCCCCTCAGTTAGAAGAAATAGGAGCAGAAATTGGGGCAGGATTACTTACTCTTCTGTGGGAGAGGTTAGGAGGCCAGTATTCGACATGCTCCCTCCTTGTCCTGGAACCCCGTGGTTTCTGTCTCGCTGTAAACTTGATGTGAAGTATCTGAAAAATGAGGCAAGATCAGCGTGAGTGTCAGTGAGAGACAAAATTATAATTTTTTTAAAATTTAGATATACAGCACAGTAATAGGGCCCTTTCAGCCCATGAGACTCTGCCGACAAATTACACCCAATTAACCTACAACCCCTGATATGTTTCAAACGGTGGGAGGAAACAGGAGCACCCAGGGAAAACCCACGCAGACACGGGGAGAACGTACAAACTCCTTACAGACAGCGCGGGATTCAAAACCCGGACGTGATTACTGGCACTGTTACAGCATTGCACTAACCACTACGCTATCCAAAACGTGACAAGAAGTCAGTGAAAGGACAAGAGGGTGGCTGAGCACATGATCAAAACCAAGGCCTTGAGACCAGGGACACAGAGACCTAGAAACTGACAATAAGCAAGGGAACAGGAACAGGGAAAGGAGACTGAGTGGGAGGCTCACAGCAAGGAGCCGGGACCCCATGAGATTACAAGTGAGATGGAGAGAGCAAGACATCAAGATCGAGGAAGGTAGAGGACAGGCTCGGTGACAGCAAGAGAGGGCAGGCAGCAAGTGTCAGCAAAGCCTCCCCGGATCAGGGCAGGCATGCGAGCTCTCCCAATCGGTTCACACCTCTGCTTTAGGGGCTTGGCCACATTCTTCTCTTCTTCAAGTCTGCGGCGTGCTTCCTCCAGCTGCGCAAGTGTGTTGGGTGGTGGCAGTGGTGGCATGGCTGGGTCCTGGATGAAGGGGTGTGAAGGTTGGGCACTGCTCCGCTGGTGGGTGTTGCTGAGGTGTTGCCGACCACTTCGATCTCCCGCTGTGCCCCTCAAACAGTCCGAGACGATTCCCTTCTTCATACACTGGACACTGGCAGGCAACAAAGGGCCATCACCTTCTTGACATTTCACTCCACCTTACCCTATCAACCACCCCATCCCATTCTTCCCCTGAACTGAAACACCCGAGACGGTTCCACACTCCACTCTGATCCTCCATAAAGGAGCCTTGTGCCAGGTTAAGAACCTGGGAGGGGAACATCTCCACCTTCCCTTAATCCAAGTGATGGGTCATGGGGGAGGTGCTCTCCACCTCCGACCCAAAAGAACCATCAACCCCCTCTCTCCTCAGGCATCCTCAACTCTGCAATGCACGGGCACAACACAGGCATATTCAGACAGATACAAACACAATCTCACAACGCACACACATGCACACGCGTACACACTCCCACAGATACAAACCCACGGACTCAAACTCACGCTCATGCAGATGGACACTTGCACACAAACTTGCATGCATGCACTCGTGCATGCGCTCACACATACATTCCTCACAGATTGACCACCTCACCCACAGCTCATCCTTGTAGCCTGCACCCCAACATATACATCTCTCCTTCACAGCCCTCTTCACCCACACTGAGCACCTTCATCCTCTCTACAGAGAAAAGAACAAGCACAGAACTGAACTCCCCTTCCTCACCCTGGTATGTCCTGCCCCCACAGTCATGCCAGACCACTCCTCACCTGTGGGTCTTATGCTTGCTGGTGGGTCGTTCATTCTCTAGCATCCACTGCCACACGTTCTGTGTCCGGTCTGCTTCCTCTCCAGGGAGCTGGGGGGCGGAGATGGGGAGTGTTCCCTCGTTGGGAATTGGGCTGGTACAGTCTGGCACTTGTGAACTCCTCCTCAGCACAGACCCTCTGCTGCAGGTCAAACAGTGGAGATGGTGAGTGGGAGGATCTATCATTAAACCCAATCTCGACTGGCTGCCTCCCCTGAAGGAGTGGCTTCAGTCTTGGATCCTGAGCAGTAGCTTCCTGGCCCTAATCCACAGACAGGAGATATAGTGGCTCAACACAGGCCAGTGTGTAACCCCCCCAGCACTTGCAGTCCTCCTCCCCACCTCATCCAGGGCTCAGGGCAGCAGGCAGTGGGACATAGTCACAACATCGATTGCATCCGTATGTTAAGAGGATGGTCAAAGCCACTGTTATTAGCATCTGAGAGAAGGGGTCTGGTGAGGGGGATGACACCAGGGAGAGGGGCTTTGGTGGGGTGAGGGGGTGTCTCAGCCACAAGTTTGGTTGTTGATCTCAACCTCGTTGCGGTTGGCCTTAGGTGTGGGACATGCAAGGCCAGAGGTCTAGGCCCTTTCCACAGGGCAAAGAACTGGCTCCTCAGTCTAACATGTCTGTGACTACCTGTTGGGATTCTGGATTCTTCTCATCTGCCTTGCCCACCCTCGCTAACCACCTGTCTGTCCAAATGGCTTTTGCATGTTGCAATCATACTCACTTCCACAGCTCCCTTTGCCAGTTTAGTCCAAACATTGACCACTCTCTGAGTAGAACAGTTGTCCCCCACCCCCCCCCCCCCACCTTCCAAAGGCCCCTCTTAAATCTCACCTTTTTCACATTAAATCTGGTTCTAGATTCACCTGGCCTCAGATACTAGTGGCTCAATGGGAATACAGGAGGTCAAGATGGCCATTGAAGACCTGTTCCACCCAATCATCACCCTAGCAGAACCTGGCCAGACAGAAAGGCCTCATAGCTGCCAGCTGACGGTCCTTCAGCCCCCCCAACCCTCAATGGGAGGACATGGAGGATAAATCATGGAAAGGAGATCTCACCCAAAGGCAATCTGTTCCAGCAGCAATGGTGATGGCTCAGCCTTGGAGTGCCCGCGTGATTTGGCAAAAGAACAACAGTCAGTGTGTCCGGGGCACAAGCACTGCACTCGCTGGGCAGCCTCAGCTTCGATCTGCTCCTTGGTCTTGGGAACAGTGTGGTGGTGGACGTAGTGGTGGTGGATGTATTTGGTGCACTGCTTGGAGATGCAGCCCTTGCGGGCGAGCCCCGGAGATGGGGCCTGGGACTTTGGCCCTGGCGAGGGTGGAGAGTGCCTCCCAAGGCCCGGGGACTGACAGCCCGGCGTTTTCAGCACCCGCAATAGGTGGTCATCCAGGATGGCCTGTGGGTCGTCGTCGCAGCTTCTGGGGGGCAGCAGGGTCAGGGGGGGCGGCTGGTGATGGGGTGGGGCTTCCCTCTCTGGCTGCACCTTGGCTGCAGTGGCTTCAGTGTCTTCCCCTTCATCCTGTGGAGGAAGAGAAAACGGAACAAGGTTGATGGCTCCTCCAACCTTCCTAGTGGGTCCACTGCCGGAGACATCCCATCCATAAGCAGAGGCTGGATATGAGCCTCAGCTTCACATTTCCCACCCGCTCTCCAATCCCCTTGATCGCCCTTGTGTCCTTGATGCCTGCCTTGGACCCACGAAGGATCATGCTCCCTGGATTAGAGTGTTTCAAGGAATCTCTCCCTACAACTACACCCCAATGCTCCAGGTCAACCTCTTTCACACTATCTCTATTGCTCCCCCATCCTTCCTGCAGCATGGAGTCCAGAAATGGACACAGTGTCCTCCAATCAATGCTTTGTGTATGGATTGTACCATGTGAACAAGTGATTAAATCTGTCATGCCTGCACAATGAACTCCACGTTGCAGGCAAACTCTCCACTCTCCCCAACACTGACTAGGGTGACTATGCAACTTAAGTCCGACTGGAGGATAGGGAGGAAGAAAGAGAGAGAGAGAGAGAGAGAGAGAGAGAGAGAGAGAGAGAGAGAGAGAGAGAGGGAGAGAGGAGAGGAAGAGAGAGAGAGAGAGAGAGAGGAGAGGGAGAGGAGAGAGAGAGAGAGAGAGAGAGAGGGAGAGAGGGAGAGAGAGAGGGAGAGAGAGGGAGAGAGAGAGAGAGGGAGAGAGAGAGGAAGAGAGAGAGAGAGAGAGAGAGAGAGAGAGAGGGAGAGAGAGAGGGAGAGAGAGAGAGAGAGAGAGAGAGGGAGAGAGAGAGGGAGAGAGAGAGAGAGAGAGAGAGGGAGAGAGAGAGGGAGAGAGAGAGAGAGAGAGAGAGAGAGGATTGAATGAATGAATGAATAGAAGACAGTAAAATGGCCTGATCACACTGGACTATAATGCTGCCTGTGTTTTAAAACATCATCAATGTTTGGCAGTGTCCTAAGAAAGCAGCTCTATCCTCAAGAACCCCCACCATCCAGGCACGCCTCTTCACTCTGTTCCAGAGAAAAAGGTACAGGAGCCTGAAGATGAGCACTCAGCGGCACAGGGACAGCTTCTTCCCCTCTGCCATCAGATTCCTGAATGATCAATGAACCACAGGCACTGCCTGACTTTGACTTTTTGTGCAATATTATAAATTTATTTTTAATATGCTGGTTTATATGAATGTTTGCACCGTGACGTTGCTGCAAACCAATAAAATTTGTTTCTAATTTCTTCCATTCCATCACAATTCAACCTTCCTAATATTGGGGCATGTTTTACAGAGTATGGAATTAGAATGACCTTCCCTCTGCCAGCAGCTGTGCCCTCGGGAGAGGGTTATGGCTTGGCAAGCTGTCTCCTACCTCTTTGATCTGCTGCAGTCTCTCCTCCAAGCTGTCCATGCTGTCCCGTTCCTGCTTCAGCTGCTCCAGCCGGGCAATAAGCTGAGCAGCAAAGGCTGCTGGATCCACCGAGTCATCTCCTTTGGAAGGCGGTGAGTTCTCTAAGGCAAGAGTACAGAGTCCACATTGAACAACCTGAACCCTATGCATTCCCTATGCAGGGAAAGGGAGAAAGGAAGCAAGATGGCAAATGACAGTAAGCCAGGTAGAGAAAGGGGAGGAAAAGAGAAAGTGGAGAGAGAGAGTGGGGGAGAGGGGGGAGAAAAGAGAAAGGGGAGAAAGGGGGGGAGAGAGAGGGAAGAAAAAGCAGAATGGGGAGAGAGGAGAGAGAGGTAGAGAGGTAGAGAGAGGGGGAGAAAAGAGAATGGGGAGAGAGAAAGGGGAGGGGGAGAGAAAGGGGAGCAAAAGGAGAGAAAGGGGGCAAGAATGGTGGGGCTGACAAGAATGGGGAGCAAGAATGGCAGGGCAAAAATGGGGGTTGAGGATGGGGGAGCAAGAAAGGGAGAGGGGGAGAGGGAGAGGGTGGAGGGGGAGAGAAAGAGGTGGAGAGAGAGGGGAGAGAAAGAGAGGAGAGAGAGAAAGAGAAGAAGTGTGGCTGGGCCTTTCTTCTGCTTTCAGTTCAACCCGTTAACATGCTGGAACTGATGAGCTGGGGTTTTATATGAACTGCTTACAGTGGACTCGTGGTGTGATATCCTCCCCACCAGCTCTGGCCAAGAGCAAGATCAGTCGGCTGCCCTACTCATTCCCTCTGTAGTACAACCTGCTCATCAGTAGCTCCACAGAAGGCTCAGGCTATTTCAAAGGGTTTTGTTTAACATCAAAAAAGTAACGAAGGTGGGAGGGAGCCTTCTCTAACTGAAGTGGGTTATAAACAGAAAATGAAAATTAAATTAAAAAATTCAAAGTTGATGGAAAGATGGAGTCATACTGGTGCAGATCAGAGAAAATGTGGTAATTTAGTTCCTGGCTGCATGCTGGCTTGCTTTGAGGATCTGTTGGCTGAAGAAACCCTGTGTTCATTTTCACTCTTCTCACTCCACTTCTGTCTCTTTGTACAGAGTGTGAACCAAATCAGCTGCAGGCTACTTGTGCCTCACTGCTGGGCTCAGCTGCCTGAAGCTGTGGCTACCAGGGGAGATGCGAGACTACCAGGGATTCAGGACCTGTACCTGGCATACTCTTTAGAGTTGGGGGTGGGGGTGGGAATCAGCCATGGTCAAAGCTAGATCTACATGCTCCTCACTACCCCTTCTCTCTCTGTCTCTGACTGACAGCATGAAACATAAAAGTCTGAAGATGCTGTGATTGTCGTAAAAACACAGGGAAATGCTGAGGGAGTTCAGCCGGACTTTCAGTGTCCATAATGACGTGAAAGACTGGCTGAGTTCCTCCAGCATTTCACTGTGTTTTTACCGACAGTGTGACCACATGATTCTCTCTCTCTCACATTTTCAATATACTCCCTCCTCCCTTTCTCACCTTGCTCATGAAGAATGAGGGGAGATTTGATAAAATGAGGAGGGGTTAGACAGAGTAAATGTAGTTAGGCTTTTTCCGCTAAGGGTCAGTGAGATACGAACCAAGGGACATGGGTTAAGGGTGAAAGGGGAAATGTTTAGGGGGAACTTTTTCACCCAGAGTGTGGAACGAGCTGTCACAAGTGGTGAATGTGGCCTAAATTTTAAAATTTAAGAAGTATTTGGACAGGTACATGGGTGGGAGAGGTGTGGAGGGCTGTGGACTGGGTGCAGGTCACTAGGACTAATCAGAAAAATGGTTCAGCACAGTATAGAAGGGCTGAAGGGGCTGCTTCTGTGCTGTAATGTGCTATGGTTCTGTTCTGTCCCCATCTCCCCCGCTCTCTCTTCCTCTCCGTTCTCGATCTGCTCCACTCTCCCTCCTCTGTCTCCCTCTCTCTACACCCACCCCCACCAACATCTCATCTCTTTATGCTGGGCACCGTCCCCTCACGATGAAGCACAAGGTTTGCTCTAGGGCAACCAGAGTGCGGTGGCAGAGGAGAGAAAGGCCTTCCCACAGTGGCTGGCTGCTCCTCAGCTGCAGATCAAAGCCCAGCTTGGCAGAGAATGCCCATTCGTGAGCCCGAGGACAAAAATCGGCTCATTTACATGCACAAAAATAGAACAGTTGTTGTTTCCAACTTTTAATTTTGGGGAAAATAAATTTGAGAAGCTTTTCTGTTGTTTGAAAGTTATTTTTGTTGCAAATGATTTTTTTTTCCCACTTGTGGAGGGTGTTTGGGGATAGACATGTGGGGGGGGGGGGGGCATGGGGCTGAAACACTGAAGCTCAGTACAAAGCTAAACAATATACATTGGCATCTTGATTATCACATGCACAGACATGTCAAGGGAACAAGATCCAACATTCGAGTCCAATAATCCCAGTCACAAGAACAGCTCAAAGATCATCTGAAGTTATAGCTATTCCTGACACAGCCCTTTCTACATCAGCAGGAACATGGTTACATTATCACAAATGTCTGAAGTATAACTGGAAAGGTTGGTTCCAGGTCTGCTGAACTACATCACTCATTGTGTTAGGTTCTATAGACACGCGCCCCCACTGGGGTACACACACGTGCACGCCTGCACACGCACACACTGACCCCCACCGTGGTACAGTCCCACACACACCGACCCCCACTGAGGTACGGTCTCACACTCACATACTGACCCCTCCCCCCCAAATGGGCTACAGTTCCACACTCACACACTGATCCCACCCCCGGAGTACAGTCCCACACACACCACCAGCCCCCAGTGGCTACAGTTCCACAAACACTGATCTCCACTGGGCTACAGTCTCACACACACCATCTAAATATCCCAATCAACCTACATTTTGGAGGGTGGGGGGAAACCAGAGCACGAGGAGGATATCCACTAGAAGAATGTACAAACTCCTTACAGACAGTGCTGGATTTGAACCGTGTTGTGGAAACCATGATAATGACCAGAATGTTTGTGTAGAGACATCAAACAGTAAGGTGTATACAGGACAGCATCTTAAAAAAACACAATAGTAAATCATTGGAGAGGGGCAAGAGCAAGGTAGAACGAGAGAGCACAAAAGAAAAGAGAGAGTAAGAGAGCACGAGAAAGAAAGAGGACTCACAGGAAAGTGAGGTAGTGAGACTTGGCCATTGGCCTTGACACTGTGATGTATTTCCCGCTGTTGGTGCTTCTTCTGTTGATACGGAGGGATGCCATCTCTGCAAAACAAAATCAAAGAGACAGTGAGGCAAGTTGAAAAGCATCTTCAGGAAAATTCTTCGCATCAGCTTTGCCCTTGGGTCTCCAGGACTCAAACTGTGTCCCACCTCCAGCTAGCCTGTGTATTCTGTTACTGACTCTGTGAAGCTGAGGGCAGGTCTCACACACCCGCGTTGCCAAATCCACCCTGAATGCTCCCCCGGTTCTTCATCAACTGACAAGGCCTGAGGTCGAGAAGCTCAGACTACTAAGAACTGATGCTAAGACCACTAGATGGGTTCTCCTTCTGACTGCTATCTGATTTCTGGGTCTGCAGGATGTGCTAGTGGGATGCCTCACCAGACCCCAAGCACAAGCCTCTGATGCACCATCAATCAAGAGACTATTGTGGAGAAACCAGTAGGCTTTAATTCACTTGAGAACATACCATATCCCTACTGTTTGGTTGTCCTGTGCTGAGTTTCAGGAAACTGTGGAACAGTCACCTTTATACTGGAGCCTGTGGGGCGGGGCCACAGGTACAACCAGCCAATAGGCATGCTTGACCAGATAATTATACATGACAGTGATTTACCACATTCACCCCTTGTTTTTAAAAAAGGTTTCACAGGGTGAAGTGGAACTTATAAAGTTACACGTTTACAATTTGAAAGTTATAACTTCAGCCTATCAGGAGGTCTGGTCGCTCGCTGGGACTGCTGTAGAACTGGTTGTGGCTGCGGCGCAGCAGCGGAGTCCCAGACTGTCTTGGGCATTGTTCATATTCATCAGTATTGGGCTGATGGGTGGGGGTGCCATGCCTGGTGTTTCCTCCCTCAGGGCGGAGGCAGGATAACAGAGATTGGGTGCATCATGTGTGTTCAATGGTGAAGAGGGTGTGGGGTGATGAGCAGCAGTCTCCAGGGCCCCTGAGGGAGCCAAGTCACTGATGGAAACGTGTCCTTATGTCCATCTGGATATGCCACATAGGCATATTGGAGTTTGGCATGGAGGAGGTGCCCTTTTCAACCAATGGGTCAGACTTATGCTTCCTCACATGCCTCCGGAGCAGGAGAGGCCCTGGGGACGTCAGCTATGTTGGTAGTGTGGTTCCTGTTGCAGATTTCCTGGGGAAGGAAAACATACGTTCACGTGGTTATAGCGTTAGTGTCGGTGCACAGCAAGAACCTGATAGAGTGGAGGGCCTTCAGGAGAACCTCCTGCCAGTGGGTCACTGGGAGGCCTTTGGACCGCAAGGCCAGGGGGACTGCCTTCCAGACCGTAGCATTCTCCCTCTCCACTTGCCCGTTACCCCAGGGGTCGTAACTAGTGGTCCTGCTCTGGAACTGGCGCAGCTCGTCACTCATAAAGGAAGGCCCCCGGTCGCTGTGGCTATAACTGGGGAAGCCAAACAGAGTGAAGAGGCTGCGCAGGACCTTGATGACTGTGACGGTGGTCATGTCCGAGCAGGGGATAGCAAATGGAAAATGGGAGTATTTATTGATGATGTTAAAGAAGTATATGTTACGATCAGTGGAGGGCGGGAGTCCATTAAAGTTGACACTGAGTCGCTCGAAGGGGCAAGTGGCCTTAATAGGTTGTGTCCTGTCTGGTCAGTAGAAGTGCAGCTTGCACTCAGCACCGACCTGGCAGTTCTTTGTCATGGTCCTGTTCCCCTCAATAAGAGTACGACAGGTTGTGTGCTTTAAGAAAGTGAAAAAAACTGGTGACTCCGGGGTGACAGATCATGGTGGAGATTTTGCAGTCGGTCGATCTGGACGTTGGCACAAGTCCCACGGGTCAGGGCATCTGGTGGCTTGTTAAGTTTTTCCAGCCGACATAATTATAGGTGAATAATTCTATTCTCCACCGCAGTATTTTATCACTTTTTTATTTTTCCCTCACTGCTGATTGTTGAACATGAACGCAATAGCATGTTGATTGGTCAGCAAGGTGAATCCCTTACTGGTCAGGTAATGCCTCAACAGTGGCTTGTGCCTCTTTTTCAACTGATGAATGTCGAATCTCGGGGCCCTACAAGGTGCGAGAAGAAAATGTGATGGGCCTGCCAGCCTGATTAAGGGTGGTGGCCAGGGCGAAGTCTGATGCATAGCTTTCCACCTGAAACAGGGTGGATTTGTCCACAGCATACATGGTTGCCTTGACAATGTTGGACAATGCAGTTGAAGGCTGCACAAGCCTCCTCCTCCAAGGGAAGGACATAGACTTGATAAGAGGGCAGGTCTTGTCCGCATAATTGGAGAAAAACCCAAGGCACCTCTTCAGGGCTTTGAGACTGTGTGGAAGGGGAAGTTCCGAGAGGGGTTGCATGTGGTCTGGGTCCGGGTCAATGATGCTGAGCACACACACTTGGCCTTGTCGTGCACCAAATTAAGGAGCCTGGCTTTCTTGAGAAATCTCTGGAGATTGGCATCATGGTCCTGCAGATCGTGGCCACAGATGGTGACATTATTGAGATACGGGAAAGTGGCTTGCAACTCATACTGATCTACCACACAGTCCATGTCTCGCTGCGCTGGAAGACCATGATGCCAAAGGGGACCCACAGGAAGTGGCAGAGGCAGCCATTCACCTCGAATGCCATACACTGGTGGTCCTCTGGGTGGATGATAGCTGATGATATGCAACTTTAGGTCGATGGTCGAAAAGATCTGATACTGGGCAATTTGGTTGACTACGTCGGCGATTCGCGGAAGGGTTATGTGTCCAATTGAACATCTTTATTGATGGTCTGACTGTAGTCGATGACCATTCTATTCTTTTTCTTGTTCCACACTACCACTACCTGCACTCTCCAAAGGCTATTGCTGGCTTCAATCACACCTTCTTTAAGTAAGCGCTGTACCTCTGCCCAGATGAAGGCCCAGTCCCCGGTGCTGTACCATCTGCTTTTAGTGGTGATGGGTTTGCAGTCAGGGGTGAGGGAGGTGAATAGCGATGGAGGGGGGGGACTTTAAATGTGGAGAGCCCACAAGTCGTGTATGTGTGTGTGGTTTAGTTCATGGACGTGTACAGTAGGGAGTTTGGTTATTGAACTGCTGGTTACAAAAGATGTGGGGTGGATGGGGCCCATCAAACGCCATCATCTTGCTTTCAAGGTGACATTGAAAATCAAGCACCAACAGTACAGCAATGCAGAGCTGTGACATTACCATCAGTCTAAAGTTGTCATATACAGTACCCCGCACCATTAAAGTCACAATACAGAAACCCAGAATATCCGCTTGGATACCAAGGAGACCTTCTGGTTCACTGGTAGTATTGTGAGTGAGAAATTCCGCACCATGTCCAAATGAATAAAACTCTCCGTGCTCCTGCTATCAAACAAGCAACTCATCAGACTGTCCTGGTTGAGGGTGATGGAAGCTAAAATCAGGTTGCTGTGCTTCACTGCAGTGAAAGATGGTGGCATTTAAGATGGCGGTCCCCAGGGCCTGCATATGGTGTTGCAAGATCTGGAAGATGGTGCCCAAGATGGCGGCCTCCGTGCCCGCACATGGCGCTGCTGGCCCTGCGTAATGGTGGTGTTGCAAAGACTGCCCCATCGTGACGCTGCTAGGTAGGGGTTTAGACGTACACTTTGGCGTAGTGGCCCTTCTTTCCACAGTTGGAACAGATTGAATCCTTCACTAGGCACCATTGATGCTTGCTCAGGCTGCAGAATTAGCACTTTGGGAGCTCCAGGAACACCGCAGCGGTGGTTGGGTCATTACCAGAGCCAGCCGAGGCTTTCGCGGAGCATTGCTGCCATAGTCTGGTCATGGGTGGAGCAGAGGAAGGGGTGGGGGGGGAGGGGGAGGGTAGCACGACCCAGGATGGTTGCGACCGGAGTGACCACGAGGTGGCCGCGTTGTTGGTTGATTAGGCCTCCATGTTCTGGAGAGCCACCTCCAGCATACTTGCCAGTTCGACTGCTATCTGTAGACTGAGTTCCCCTTGCTCCAAAAGTCTCTGTCGTATGTAATTTGACCTGATCCCCACCGTGTAGGCACCCCGGATCAGGTCCTCTATATACTCCATGGCAGACACAGCTTTGCATTCACAGGCCCTGCTGAGTGCTCGCAGAGCCCAAAGATATTTGGTGTTTGACTCACCAGGTTGTTGTTTTCAAGTCACTAGAAGGTGTCTAGCATAGACAACGTTGATTTGACACAAGTATTGCCCTTTGAGGATGTCCCTGGCCTCCTGGTGCATTGTGGCGTCCCTGATCATGGAGTAGACCAGGGTGCCAGCCCAAGATTTCCAGCTTTTCTGGTTTGGGGATCTGCTCCATTGTAGAACACTTCAAGTGAATTAAACTGATGCACCATCAATCACTCAGAAGACTATTGTGGAGGAACCAATAGACTTTAATTCACTGGAGAATACCGCACATCCCTACTGTTTGGTTGTCCTGCACTGTTGCAGAGAACTGTGGAACAGTCATCTTTATACAGGAGCTCATGGGGAGGGGCCACAGGTAGAACCAGCCAATAGGTATGCTTGACCAGATAATTATACATTACAGTGGTTTACCACACCTTCTGTTTGTTGTCCATTTACCGGTTACCATTGCTGAACTAATACCCCATCCCACCACTTGGCTCACCACCACAAGCCAGGCCCCTGCTATGACCTACTGAGCTGTCTGGTCATCAGGGTCGATAAAGGGATGATATTTCTCCCTGGAGCCGGGGAGGGTCATACTCGGGTCATACTCTCTAAAGAAGGGAGTGGCCAATCCAAATGTCCTTCTCCAGAAAGTGACGACTTTGTGGAATTCTCAACCCAAGCTTGGGCCTTGAGTACATTCAAGGCGGAGATGGGAAGGTTTTTGGATATTAAGAGTATTGAGGAAAAAAAGATTGAAGTAAAAGATTAGCTGTAGGCTGACTAGTGGAAGGAGAGGACAAGGGCTGGCTGGGCTGCACCCAGTTCCATTTCCTATGACTGCGGGGTATGAAGTCATGAACTCAAACAGGTTCCTGTCACCAGCAATGCAATAAAGAACAGGTAGTCTAGTCAACCAAGACAAAAGTAGAATCCCCAGCTCAACCATAATCCAAAGCATCATTTATCACCACACAAAATGCCTCAGTGAATATGAAGACTGTACTTCAGTCTGCAGCATTCCCTCAGTAAAGTACTAGAGACCCATAACGTCTTTCTATGTAACTCAGGAAAAGAAATGCCTGGACTCATGCAGAGCCAAGTGAGTCGCATTGATTGGTGGCCATTCCTTGAACTCATCATGGCAAGAATCATCCTAGATCTGGTGGTGAGGATGTGTGTCTGTGTGGGAGAGAGAGAAGCCACCTTGCAATTCTGTCATCTTCTCTCCTGTGAAAAATTAAACATGAAAGAACCCTCTTCCCAGTGAATCTAATGTGGAAATAATCAAGCTTGGGCCTAACCAAAACCATTCCCCCTCTCTTTCACAACGCTGCCAAATAAAGATCATGTTTCAAAACCTTTCTGGGCAGATGGTAAACAGTCTCCACACTGGGCCTTGATCACTTTCAGGCAGCTATTGATTTACAGTTGCAGGGCCCAATCAGCTGCTACTTAGGGGGAGGCCCAATTATCTTTCCATTTAAGAGCCAGATGTGTGTGACCTGTTCCTGATGCTGCTCAGTTGCTCCTTTGAAAGCCTCAAACTCATGCGCATATGCGCCAGGCATCTTTAGTTGGCAGCCGTTCTGAAGCAAGCCTCTGATCTCGCCAACATCAAAAGCCTGGGTTGCAAGATAAGGTAATGTTTGAAGTTTGCACAGCAAGTCTGCCCTGCCTCAAATCCAAATCCATAAATAAGACATAACACAGAGAGAGAGAGAGAGGGTGGGGGGGGGGGGGGGGGGGGGGAGGGAGAGAGAGGGAGAGGGAGAGAGGGGGAGAGAGAGGGAGAGAAACAGAGACACTCAGAGATGAGAGAAATAGAGAAATCACTCTTGGCTCCATTGATTATGCAGAGGAAGAAAAATCTAACATTACACCTCCTTTATTTTAAAGTAAACTCTGATCTGAGAGATTGCCACCACATCTCATTTATTGCTGCATCAGAGTGCCCCTATTTGCTAATTAGAACTTATTTTGCCTTAAAACTTCCCACCCTCCCTCGTGAAAAACAGAAAGAATCTGATTACTGTCCCTATTTGTGAAGATTACTCCCTAACGCTCATCCTGGGCTATGAGACAATAGGTATGTAAAAAGTACAAGGCTTGCATTTTTCTATTTTAGTTTGCAACTCTCTCCCGCTCCAGAAAGACTACAATGCTGCACTGCAGTGTGGCCAATAATGTTCATGAAAAGTAAGGTGACAAGAGGAAAGCCCAGTATTCAATCAGCAGTTCCGTGTTGACAAGGTGATGGTGTGAGCATTTTTGCCTTTTTGGTGTGTCTCTCAGACACACGTCAAAGAAATTCATACATAGTGAGTTATCTTGAGATCCTTTCAGTGTTGCGTACATGCATCGAGTCCACGCTGCTGAAGATCGGTCACGTCTCCAGAATGGAGGACCATCGCCTTCCCAAGATCGTGTTATATGGCGAGCTCTCCACTGGCCACCGTGACAGAGGTGCACCAAAGAAGAGGTACAAGGACTGCCTAAAGAAATCTCTTGGTGCCTGCCACATTGACCACCGCCAGTGGGCTGATATCGCCTCAAACCGTGCATCTTGGCGCCTCACAGTTTGGCGGGCAGCAACCTCCTTTGAAGAAGACCGCAGAGCCCACCTCACTGACAAAAGGCAAAGGAGGAAAAACCCAACACCCAACCCCAACCAACCAATTTTCCCCTGCAACCGCTGCAACCGTGTCTGCCTGTCCCGCATCGGACTTGTCAGCCACAAACGAGCCTGCAGCTGACGTGGACATTTACCCCCTCCATAAATCTTCGTCCACGAAGCCAAGCCAAAGAAGAGACATGCTGATGAACAAACCTGTCGATCTGTACACAGTAAGACGCGTGCAACAAGACAAATGCCCAGCTTGTTGGCTGGTTCAAGCTGAAGGGTCACACTGTGGAGCAGTTGGTAGAGTTGGTGCCCCACACCATTCCCAGCCTTGGATGCAGTCTGGGTGGAGTTTGCCTGTGTCAAAAGGGCTTCCACTGGGTGTTCCCAAAGACAAGCAGGGTGGTCAGTGAATTGGCCAATTGCTGTGCAGTTGGCTGGTGGAATCTGAGATTGATGAGAATCTGAGCAGAATAATTCAAGAATCCTTGATCGTACAGATCATGTCCATGTCGTTGTCTTCTGCCTGCTGTAAGGCCGACAAAGATGTCACCATTAGTGTGGCCCGGTGTTTGTTACAGTAAGAGAGAAAGAGAAGAAAAAGAAGAGTCCCTTCCGGGTCACTTATTGTCTGTGGATCCAGTGCTCCCACAGACTCTGCTGATAGGCAGAAGGGTTGTATTTCTGCGCCTCTGACTCTATTTAAGTCTGTGTTTAAACAGGCCATGAATAATCTGTAAAATGATACTGATCTTCTGTAAATGTCAGGGATCTTGGAAGTATTGATGAAGAGAGCAGCCTTGGTATGGAAGTCCATATCTCTGTGAAAGTGATGACACAGGGCAGTGAAAAAGGCATTTCGTAGGCCTGCCTTCACAGTCTGGTACTTGAGTATAGAAATCGGGATGCTGTGTTGAAATGTCAATTAGACCGCACTCGAACTACTGCGTACAGTTCTTGTCACTGGATTGTAGTGGTGCTGCCTGGAATGGAGGGTTGCAGTTATCAGCGGAGATTGAATAGGGTGGGTTTATTCTTACCCTTCATTGGTAGGAGGCTGAGGGGTGAGTTCACAGAGGCTTACAAAATCATGAGGGGCACAGCTGGTCTGAATCTTTGTCCCAGGAAGGGGAGTCAAGAACTAGAGGGCACAGGTTTAGGGTGCGAGGATACAAGTGGTTAGCGCAATGCTATTACAGCACCAACAACCTGAGTTCGTATCTCGTGCTGTCTGTAAGGATTTTGTATGTTGTCCCTGTATCTGGGTGGATTTTCCCCAGGTGCTCCATTTTCCTACCACATTCTAAAGACGTATGTGGCTGGTAGATTAATTGGGTGTATTTGGATGGTGCGAGCTTGTGGTCCAGAGGGGCCCTGTTACCGTGCTGTATCGCCAAATTAAAATCACATTTAGAGGTGATGTGAGGGATAAATAATAACAAAGAGGGCAGTGGTTAATGGAGCAAGTGCCAGAGGAGGTGGTACAGTGAGGTACAGTGATGTTGAATGGCTATTTCTACACGTTCTTGAATATAAAAGAGCAGAGGGATACAGGCTTAATGCAGGCAAGTGAGACGATGGGAGACCAGTGCCAGATTAAGGTATTATGGGGCCATTAGCAAATATTTTAAAGGGGCCCTAAATAGTGCAGGCTGACGTGGTGAGAGGGGAAGCATTTACCCTGAAATTACACTTACACAGAAATTACTCCCTTCCTCTCCCCTCCCCTCCTAAAACTTACATAACACATTTTGTTAAAACAAAACTTATGGCAGTGCGACTGGCGGCATGCGGGATCAATGGCTATCTTGGCTACCCATAATCCCCACACAGCTGGAACTGCTCTCATTTCCCTGGCACTGACACTGGCAGTGTGGTTCCATCTGTGTGAGGGGGATTATGGGTAACCAAGACAGCCATTGCTCCCGCATTGAGCCATTGCTGCGAGCTGCTGGGGATCGTCTGTGTTAATAACCCCGATTAAATTTAAGGTTAGCGAATTTAGTGTTAATAACCCCTTTAATCGAGGTTATTAACACAGACCATCAGTGTGGTTTCTCATAGCCGCTGGCACTGCACAAATTACAACACACCCATAGACTGTGTTAATAACCCTGGTTAAAGGTGATAATTGGCTAAGATCGCTAACTTTAAATTTAAGGTTAGCAATTTTAGCCAATTATCACCTTTAAACGGGGTTATTAAAACAGACTATCAGTGGAATGTGATAGCTGCTGAACAAAGATGAAAACAAAAATGTTTCTCATAATTCATAGTACATAAACATGTGGGCCCTTGAAATTACAGGGCCCGTAGCATTTGCTACTCTTGCTACTATGCTCATCCATCCTGCCGTGGTGGAGGCGTGGATGAGGCGTGGATGAGGGTGGACAAAATTGGACTGTGCTGTTAGATTCCATGATACTAGATGTTTTCAACATCAGCACTGCAGGGTGGCACAACCTCAATTCAATCTATAGGACAACCTCAGTATTGCACTTGAATGGTAACCTCTGTCAAAATCCCGAGCTGGGGAGGTCAGAGAGCAAGAGCTCAAGTCTGAACCTTTCGAGCAAGGTGTCTGTTCATTGCTTAAAGACCTGACCTATGAAGGGTTAAGCACAACTTCCTGTCACCATCATAAAGCCTGGAAGGACTCAGACGACTGAGCAGCATCTGTGGAGGCAGAAAGTGTTGGCATTCCGGTTCGAGACCCTGCATCGGGACACATCGTGACCTGAAATGTGAGAGTGCATTTTCTGCCTCCACAGATACGGCTTGACTTACTGTGTTCTTCCAGTGTCCTGGTTCCATTGTTCTAGTTCCCAGAATCTGCCATATGGGTTTCCTTCCTTTCTCCAAGCTGGGAGATGTTGGAGGAACAGGACAGTCCACAATTTTCAGCAAGATACAAGACACACGGGAGCTAGTTATGCTCCATGTAATGCACTATCTCTACACAAAAGAGGTTAGATGCCAATTGACCATTGGCCACAGATGGATGCAATGTTGCAATAAAACACTTGGCCATTGCCGGGTATTACAGAAAGAGTTCCACTTCTGCTTGCAAATCAATCAAGGAGACAGTGGGCAGCTAACACAGTGCAGCAGGACACCAGCACGGTGTCTTTTTTCCAGCGCAGCCAAACAGCCATTTCCTATTCACTTCAAAGAGGAATTCTCAGTGCAATCTGTGATCCTCTTATTCCAACTTCCCCACCAATGCCACCCCCACTCTTGTTCAGCTTACCACTGACACCAAGTCCAGCCCTGTCCATTTCTCAGAGATGGCCATCAACTCATTGCCTTTATTTTGCATGAATTTACATATCCTGTTGTGAATGCAAAATGATAGTTATTTCAGATGCAAGCAGGCTGTGACACCAGATCCCCGCATACCAATCCCAACCGACTGGCACTGGGACAGAGGGAGTGTAACCTTGGTATTGACAGCAAGGTGAGCCACCTGATCTTGGCAAGTCATTAGTTACCAGTTATTAGTCCCATCACTGTTTTGAGTCTATGTAGAGTCTGGTCAGTGGTCTGGACCAGACGTCAGCATTGTGTATGAGCTTGAAGGCCACCTATGCACGTCTAGGCATGAAACTTGACAGTGCATGGATGAAAAGTAGAAGTATCACTGACCAGACTGTACAGACCCAGACAGTAATAAATGGTAACTAATGATTTGCCAAGGTCAGGTGGTGCATTTTACTGTCCATACCAAGATTCTGGATGCTCTGCTCCAGTGGAGTGGCTTGCAATAGGTATGGAGGGTGGGGGGTGGTGGGGGGGAATGTCTGGTGACCCAGTCTACTTGTATCTCAGCTGGAAATAACAACTGTATCATTAGGCATTTACAACAGGATGTGTTAACTTTCAATATGACCATGGTCAAAGGACCATTTTGCAGATCAGCAAAACAAGTTAACAAGTTGTACTTGCACACATTTAACATGATAACAATACATTCATTGCAAGAGCAAATCAGACAGCAGTTACACATACCATGTTGACCTTGTTGAACTAGGTGGGCCATACAAAACCATTCAAAGTTCCTCTTTGCATTGCAATGTTTCCTCACCTGATGACAACCACTTGTTTTGGAACAGGTGTCGGTATGGGATGGGTGGCGGGGAGGGGGGATTGGTGTGTTGGTGTGGCCCTTGGTTCAGAAGAATGAGGGATGACCTTTCCCAAATATAGAACATTCTCCAGAGGGTTTGGCAGGGTAAATGTTGAGATGTTTTCACTACTGGGAATCTTAATTTAGACATACAACAGGCCCTTCCAGCCCACGAGCCCATGCTGCCCAGGTACACCCAACTGAGGATGGAAGGAAACCGGAGACCCCAGAGAAACCCCACGCAAATAAGGGGAGAATGTACAAACCCCTTACAGACAGCACAGGATTTTAACCCCAGTCCTGGCTGCTTGCGCCAACCACTACATTAACCATGATGATGAGGAGGAGTAGGACAGATAAAGGGCCAGACATTAAAATGGAGGCATTTCTTCTCTCAGGGGATAGTGAGTATTCAAATTCTCTGTTTCTGAGAGTACTGGAGGCTGGGTCATTTAAGGTTGAGGTAGATAAATGTTTGATATGGCAAAGAATTGAGAGGCATTGGATCATGGCACAGAGGAGACAGCCAAGGCCAGCATATATCAGCCGTGATCATGAGGAAAAGTGGGGCTGGAGTGAGGAACCTGGTGACCTCCTCCTGCTCCAGTTGCTTGTGTAGTGAATGTTGGGAGGTCCTGCACTTTAATATGACAAAGAGGAATGAACAAGTGAATGAATTTAGCTCCATTCATTTCCTAGGGTCTATGGACATGGTTGGCTGGACAGGAATGGGGATGGAAAATCAGCCCCAATGTTCACAGACACAAGGCTACCCATCACTGAGAGCCAAAAAGAGTCCATGGTGTAGCCGTGTAAGAAGGGATCATACTCACACACTGCTGTCGGTCATTGACATCGAGTCATCAGTCACGACATCGCTATCATTTGCGCTGCTCGCTGGAGCGAAGACATACCCTGACTGAATGTGACAGGGGTTGGTATAGCCATTCCTCCCATAGGATCTGAAAAAGACAATTCCATAATGAGCATTTCTACACCTGGTCTTTCATTGACACATTTTATTGGAAGGATTTTTTTTAGATGACTGTGTGCTACAGAGTAATACATACTGAGTAAGAGATCTATTTGAGGCCCATTGTAATGCCTGTATCATCCCACATTAGGTCTGCCGTAATGGTAGGTATCACAATTGGCCTTCTTACTATAGGGGGAGATGAGATAAAAATGATCCTTCAGTTTTGCATCACTGAATTCACAACCAGTGTAGACATCAGATTCAATGATGGGTTTCCACATTCAAAAAGTCCATCAATAAAGAAGAGGTGTGGTATAATAAAACATGCCACAGCTATGGAAACAGTGTTCTGAAGGGTCTGGTGAGTCCGCCAGAAGAATAATAGAGGCATCAGCAAAAATCAGGATGGTTGACGCATGACAAATGTTAGAAAAGCAAGGTTTGGCTGCATGAACTTCCAGGCCTGGACTTTAATCTTAGCACGTAGCAGCAGAGGAGGCCAAAAGTCTTGCCCTCTACCCTTACTCAGTCTGTGTTCTCTCATGACTTCTGATGCTAGGACACTGGAATCAGTAGATTCCAGGGAGTATCATCAGACACAGGAAACACCATGGAATGGCCCAGAAGATCCCAAATACAGGCAGACCCTGGATTGTGTGATGGTTCTGTTCCCAAGAACTCTCAATAAGACAATTACCCTGTAAACTCATAAACATCCATTTTCTATCCATATCATGTTGCTCCAATTACACTTGCTGGAATTCTTCCATTTCATTAAATATTCATCCTAACACTACCCATAATTCAACAAGTAGAATATATACTGTATTCAGTCGTGGATTAATAATTTGAAATATTTTTTCATCATTATTACTACCAGCTTGAAAAATGCTTGAAATCTGTTTGGAAGAGTTTGTGCGAAGTCAGATTACCAAACTTCAGTTCACTGATAATGCAGGGAGCCCCTGTCGTTCAATAACTCATATCCAACATAAAGGCATAAAATTTATTTTCATTCTCTTTCAAAAGTGAAAATAACTACTTCATCAGTCTGATGTATCCAGTAAATGTTGATGGAGCAAGTCTCCTGCTGCTGTGGAAGACCGCTGATAAAACCAGCTGGAGGGGTAGCTGGACAGTGGGCTCCTGCAGTCACAGAGCTGATACCACACAACTAGTTCATGCAGTGAGTCTGCAAGATGGGTGTGGATGCCCACAAGCAGAACCTTGCATGTTGATTCGATGGTCAAGAAAACACATCAATGCCTCTGCCTCCTGAGAGGGCCTAAAGAGGTTCAGCATGTCCCCCCTACCCCTGCCCCTCAACAACTTCTATGGGGCACCATCGAAAGCAGGCTTGCTGGGTAAAATTCAGTGCAGGACAGGAGATGCTCTGCTTTGGATTGGAAAAAGTTGCAGATGGTGGTGAATGACGTTCAGAACATCACGTGAACCACCTTCCCCTCCACAGTCTCCATCTACATCTCCCACTGCCTACAAAAGGCAGCCAACATACTGTAGAATCATCACATCCCAGGCACACTCTCTTCTCCCTCCTTAGGGAAAAAAGTTCAAGTGTGAAAGCACGCACCAACAGGCTTAAGGACAGTTACTTCCCCACAGCCATCAGGCTCCTGAATGAACCCCATAAGAGTGCCATCATGCTGACCTTGGTGGTAATTGATTTTTTTTTCATTGCAATCCTGTACTCAGTAATTGTCCTCTTTAATTGGCTGTATGAATATCAGACTGCTCACAGAAGAATCCTTCTCTCTGTACAAGATATTTTGTGACAAATAAACAAACTTAAATAATAGTCATCTTTCAGAGTGCAGACACAATGTGGACAGCTCATAGCTAGTCTCAAAGCAAAAACCCAGCAAGTTCAGATCCCAGCAAAGGAAAGTGAAGGCTGATGTGTGGCAAATTGGCCCCACGGAGAGTAGACATGTTGAATGTCGAGATTACCTGAACAACCTAAACAGTTCAACCAATGTCTTCCAGCTCCAGATTTGCCTGTTACTTCAGTCTCAAACCACGTGGTTAAAAAAAGCAAGTTAAAGCACTGCAGGCACTGTGAAATCAGTGAGATGCTCGTCACTGTATGTATGGAAGCGGCAGTGAAATTCCACGCTGCAATGTAATAATGAACAGACTTTTTCCATCCTCAGGAAGCGGACATCAATGGCGCCAGCATTTATTACCTACCCCTAACTGGTCCTGATCTAAAGGCAGTAAAAGTGATGCAGGGGTGAGTGATGGTAAACATGGGTGGAATACGGATGCCATATTCATGGGTCTGGAGTCATCCATGGGTCAGAATGGGAATTCCCTTCTCTAACAGGACAGAAATGAACTGATGGGCTTTTAGAACAATGCCGTTGTTTCACAGTCCCTGTTACCAAGACCAGTATTTTTAAATTCCACATTATATATTTGTCTGAAGTTTGAGTTCTCCATCTGCCATTGGTGGGATCTGTACCTCTGCCCCTGGCTTATTGGTCCAGCATTGGAAGGCTACTATCCAGTAACATTACCCTCCTGCTATTGCACTGTGTGAGTAGAAAATGTATCAAGGTGCTGTCAGCTGAGGGAGAACTTCCTGCTTCTTTGCAACCTCAAGAGGGCAAACAGGACCTCAGTAAAACACCTGGATGGAAAGTCTAACAACTCCAACCTTGCAGCACTCTCAGTACTAGACAGCAGGATTACCCTAGTATCTGGGTCTTGTCTCTGGAGTTTAAACTATTAGTAAACCTGCATGATGTACATCCATTTATTCACAAGAATGATTTCAGGAATGAAGGGATTAGCATACAAGTAACATTTGACAGCTCTTGGACTGAACTCCTTGGAGTTCAGGTGGTGGGGGGCTCATCGAAACATGTTGAATATTGAAAGACTTATACAGAGTAGATGTGACAAGTTGTTTCCCATGGTAGGGGAGTTTAGGACAAGATAGCACAACTTCAGGATTGAAAGGCACCCATTTAAAAAAGAGATGTGGAAAAATGTATTTAGCCAGAGAGTGATGAACATCTGGAATTTACTACCAAGAGGCCAGGTCGTTTGGGTGTATTTAAGGCAGACACTGATAGGTAACTGAGTAGTGAGGATATCAAAGGTTATAGGGAGAAAGCTGGGGAGTGGGGCTGACATGGTAAGTCTTGGAGGAAGAGCAGGGTTGGTGAATGAAAGCAGGGTCAATGACATTGTGAGAGTTGAGAGATGACTCTCAGTGCCCATGGGGCAGGCAGAGCTGGGTTAGTGATGGAGCCAACAGATTCATTTTCCGACAGTGAACAAAATCAATACATATTTATTTCAAATTTTAAATGTAGACACAAGCCAAATTACACCTAATTGACTGACAACCCCTAGTCCGTTTTGAAGGATGGGAGGAAACCGGAATCCCTGGGGAAAACCCATTCAGACACAGGTACAACATATAAACTCCTTACAGACAGCTTGGGATCTGAACTCCAGTCTAGATCATTGGCGCTGTAACAGCATAACGCTAACCATTACACCAATTGTACCGCCCTTTCCTGTTTCTTGTACCGTGTATACGGACTATGCTTTAATAGTCAATGCTGTTCCTCACAACTATAGTTTGAGGCCTTAAACACTGCTGCAATGTCTGGCTGGTGTCCTGGGTTGTTCCTTTCTCTTACTGCTCTGATATCCCATGTGGGGCATTGGTTACCAAAGGTCCAGAGAATAATACCGTTGTTACTGATTTTCTCTGGATTTAGATCTGCACGAGATCTGGTGATCCAAGGATGGTGAGAAAAAAAAACATCTCTCAACAAATGCTAGAAATCTGGAATAAAAGCAGAACATGTGAGAAATAGCCATTGTTTAGAATGTTATATACATGACATTCTTTAACTTTTGTCTACCGTAAGGCAAACAGAGAGTCACCACTTTGTCCAGCGCCCCTCACAGAAACCTACAGCACCTGGTGTTCCGGAAGAGGACTCCCCTCCAAGTACTGACCAGTTCTGAGCCTGTTTAGCTCCCAGTATCAGTCAATCTTAGGCGTATTCAGGCTATTAGGTGAAACAAACATCTTTGGTTCAGGCCAAAGACCTTTCCACAGAACCAAGAAACATTCTGACAATGGGTCTCTGACTTGAAACTTTAACCCACTCCAGATGCCATCTGACCTCCTGGGTGTTTCCTGCACCTTCTGTGTTTATTTCAGCAAGATTATGATTAAATATGGAGGTACAGTGCAAGTATCAACAAATCTACTCACCTCATTGCTCCTGACGTGCCAGCTCCCCCTCGCATTGCATGTCACCACTTCTCCTATGTAACCTTGCCAGTGAACATCAGGACAGGAGCCCAGGAAGGTACTCTGGCTGTTCCCATTACAGGAACCAATGTAAATGTCAAACTGGTATTCTTCAATCTCACTAGGCGAAGCAACTCAAATTATAATATTTCACCCTCTACATGGAGGTTCACTCTTGTCTGCAGCTCAGGCAGACAGTACAATACTTCAACCAATACAGGTGTCCAGTTGCATGTTTGCAGAAGGAACATTTTATAGAAGGCAATCGCTATTACCAATCAATATGTTTTACAGAATGATTAGTTCATAGAGACCTCCACAATGACTTAACTGAGCTAAGACATTGGGCGGCACGGTTCACGTAGCGGTTAGTGCAACGCTGCTCCAGCATCAGCGACCGGGAACGGTGTTCGAATCCTGCACTGTCTGTATGTTCTCCCAGTGTCTGGGTGGGTTTTCCCTGGGGGTCCAGTTTCCTTCCACCATTCAAAATGTACCAGCGGTTTAATGTTAATTGGGTGTAATTGGATGCCACATGCTCGTGGGCTGAAAGGGCCTGTTACTGTGCTGTATGTCTAAATTTAAATGTAATCTATAATTAGCCAATTTGATTGAAGAATATCAATTTGACATTTTCATTGGGTGCCTATCTCCTGCCTACACCTTGGCTTATGCTGAAAGTAAAGTCACCGGTGACTACGGTGCCTTCCATACTTACAGGAAATAGATGTGAGTATTACTATATCACAGATTATCATTTCATTCCATTAGCCCACACAAAGTTATTGCTCAAGGAGACTTGGAATGGAGAGATCAAAATCCTGATAGTCACCACAAATTTCTCAGGATCAATCCTGAGAAATGTACAGATCGTTCACCCAAGAGCAGCAGGAATGGAACAAACCTGGCCCACACACAGCGCTCCTCAGTTGTCTCATGTGACAACTGGAACCCGCAGCTAAGATGAACAATGAGCTGCTGGAGCAACTCAGTAGGTCAGGCAGAATCTATGGATAGAAATGGTTAGTTGGTGTTTTGAGATGGGATCAGAGTCTCGACAAAGGTTCCCAAGCCAAAACATTGACCGATCATTTTGACCCACAGATGCTACCTCACCCACTGGCCTTTTCCAGTTTTGTTCAAGATTCCAGCATCTGCTGGTTATTTCTTCCCCCCATAAACTATTAAATGTTCATCTTTATTTACAAATTCTCTCACAGCTCAACTCTCCCCATCCCACGATCACCTCCAGCCATCTGTAATCTTCAGACTCCTCAACTCATACCCCACTTGATTTGCTGCTAACCCCCTCAACTCTAGAATTCTCACCATGAGCTCCTCAATTATTCTGCCCAAAAACATCCCTCCTCGTCCAGTTTTTGGTTTGTCATCTTAATGAACGAAGTGACTTGGTACCTTATTTTGTCAGCTTCCATTTTTTTTGACAGGTTATAGATTTGGCAATGTCAGTGAAAGAATACAAATTTAAGTTGTTCTCTACAGCAGCCATTCTCAAGACCCCCATTCCCTGATTGAAATCATAAAATATTTTTAATGTTGTCGGTAGGAGAGAAGTATGGAAGAAACCAACTAAATTTGGCTGCTTCACAAAGAAGTGGGGTCCATAAACTTTGAGTAGAGTCCTAGGGAGGCATAGGTTGAGAATGACTACTCATGTATATCATAGGACCTTGTGCTAGGGGCAATGGTTCTCAACCTTTTTCTTTCCATTCATATACCACTTTAAGTATTCCCTATGCCATCCATGCTCTGTGATTAGTAAAGGATTGCTTAAGGTGGTATGTAAGTGGGAAGGGAAGGGTGCGAATCACTGCTCTCGACCCAATTGTTACTGAAATATTTTGCTTGAGAAAAATTGTCATTGGCCCATTTCCTTTGGAGTTATGAAACTGTGCACATAACGAGTCAATTAGGTACAATTAAAACAGTGGTTTTCAAACTATTTCTTTCCACTCACATACCACCTTAAGCAATCCCTTACTAAATCACAGAGCACCGATGGCATAGGGAATACTTAAGGTGGTATATGAGTGGAAAGAAAAAGGTTGAGAACCACTGGTTGAGGGGTTAGTACTGAGTGTTCATTCCCTGGTCGTGACCTCCAAACCAAAACCCAATGCATAGTGAGTGCATTCCAGTTGATACTCCAACTCCTCTCTATTATAAAACCAAGTAATTGCAAGAATCTATAATAAATGTCCCTTTCCTGTATTCCTTGTTCATGGTGAACACTGAAGATAGCCTGGCCATGAGTCTGCGGCATCTGCTGATTTTAATAACTTACACCAGACTTGGGGCTCAGGAATGTGACAGCACATTCTATTTTCTTCTAATTCCTTTCATGATCCCGTTCCTTCCCCCACCCCCCAACCCCACCCCAGTGTCTTTGATGAAACCATGCTGGCTTGATTTAAGTGAGCAACGTTGCTGCTCTAATGGTTAACAGCACTTTTCCTTGAATGTGATGGCTCTACATCCTTTGTTCCAATTGGACTGAGTTATCACTTTCGACCTCAGAAACAGCTCTGCTCATTTCTCTCACAACAACAGTCTTCTCTCTACCCCTACTGTGATGCATTCCACTGTTTCAGTAGAGATGGCATAGTGGTGTGGGGGGGGGGGGGGGGGGGGAGGGGGCAGTCGAGAAAAGACTGTGAGCTGACGTTAGAGAATGTGAAGACAAGAAGATTTCGGGGGGTGGGGTGGGGAAGGACAGCCTGGCAAGAGGCCGACTGTAGTGTGCTGTTGGGAGTTAACAGCATGACTAAAGTCTTAGGCTGCAGTGCAGGCTGACCTTTTGCTACAGGCCTTCTTTCAAAGAGCAGGTATTGAGCACAGCTGGGATTGCATTTTTTTTAAGGCATGCGAAGTTTAACTCAGTGACTTCAATTAGAAGATAAAAGAAGGAAGGACAGGGGGGGGGGAGTAAAGAGTGAAACTACAAGTGTTGAAGATGCACAGGGAAAAAAAATTAAATCTTGGGGCTAAATTAGTTCCACATGCCTCTGATGGGCACTAAATTACAACATAAAAGAGAGACTTTTATGAAAGATTTGACTGTCTTGGATCAATCATTTCAACTCAGGGAGTGTCAGTGGCTTCTCTCTGTCCTTCCCCCAGTCTTCTGAATTAAGGAAGCCACAGACTTTTGGTCTTTATCACTTGGTAATGAGTAATGGCCTTGTGCTTAGAAGCTCAAAATCCTGGACTGATTAGAAAGAGGGGCAAAAGAAACAATCTAAGCCAGAAGTGAAAGCTTCACTAAACAGTTCTCTGAGATTTGTTTTTAGTCTTAACGGTGGATCCATTTGCAGTGCACCAACATATTTCTCTTTCAGATATGTAAAAGGTTCCTTACAGTTTCAAACCCAGTTGCAGTACAAAGCATGGGAGAAGGAATGGAGTGGGTGAGGAGCCTAAACCTTCCACTGACACTGCCAAACAACAGGCTGTAACCCTGACAAAGAACTTAACTGATGTACCGATTCAAAAGCCTCACTTTGTATGTTCATTTTTCCTTTTTAAGCATCAATCAGTAAGCTCTTTCTTAAAGTAGTCCATCTTAAGCAAACTGATTAAAATTGTTTTCCTGCGATTACACTTTTTAACATGGCCACATTATGCTAATTGTACACAGATGGGTTGATTGTTTCCCTGTTTTGTATCAACTTGAATAACAGCAGCATTTATAGGAGAGGTGCTAGCCTTCAATGGATGACATTCCAGAAGATGGGCAACATTCCAAGTATTTACAGCAGGTAGACACCACATTCAAGGAAATTGTTTGATTATTTCTCAGACCATTAGTATCTTGTATCTCACTGTAATTCTAAAAGAGAAAGCAGTTATGGATTTGTATTTCCCATAGTTGAGTGTGGTGACATTCATCCCTGCCACAATTAACCACTGATCCCTATCATTCAGTGACAATGCAGTTTTTTCTCTCTGCACCCCATTCTCTGTCTCTCTCTCTCTGCCCCACACACTCTCTCTCTGCGCCCCACATTCTTCCTTCCAAATTAAGCCTAGATACAATTAATCAAATCTATTCCTGCACCACAATTAAAACCAATACAAAATATAGCTGGTAGCCTTGGGTCTGATCCCATCCCATTAGCCCCCGTTTATTCATGCTGTAATTATTTAAAAAGATAGAAAGTTTAAAACTTCCCATATTTATGACTACATTTCAGCCACATTTTGAAGAAATTCAGCCTCATGTTAGTTCAAGTTATGTCACTGTACTCTGCCCTTGAAAGCTCAAGGAGGAGGCTAATGGACAGCAAATGAATCATAAGAAAGGGAACATTAGAAATTGACCCTGCAAGGACTGGTCCAAGGGGGATGGGACCTGGGAGGCTGAGATTGTGGGGTCATAGGGGTCAGTGGGATTGTGGCCTCCTGTGGGAAGTGGGAGAGAGGGGGAAGAAGGAAGCATCGAGGAGTGCTGTAGGGGTGGCAGAGTCCCTGGGGGTGGGAGTGCAAATAAGTGGGTGTAGTTGCAGGGTCCATGGGTGTGGCATGACCAAGTGAGGGTTGACGAGATGTCGCAGGGTCTGGGGGGGGAGAGAGAGAGTATGGGGAGAGAGGGGGAGGAAATGGGGAGGGAGAGAGGGGGGGAGTGGGAGGAAATGGGGAGGGAGAGGGGGGGAGTGGGAGGAAGTGGGGAGGGAGAGAGAGGGGGGAGTGGGAGGAAGTGAGGAGGGAGAGGGGGAGTGGGAGGAAATGGGGAGGGGGAAGAGAGAGAGGGAGTGAGGGGGGAAAGGGAGGATGGGGAAGGGGGATGGAGAACGGGGAAGAGGAGGTAGGGGCAAGAGAGGGAGTAGGGACAAGAAAGGGGGAAGGGGTCATCAAGGGGGAAGGGGCAAGAGGGGGGAAATGGGAAGGGGGCGATAGGGGAGAATGGGAAAGGGGTGATAGGGGAGAATGGGAAGGGGGTGATGGGGAGAATGGGAAGGGGTGAAAGGGGAGAATGGGAAGGGGTGAAAAGGGAGAATGGGAAAGGGGCGATAGGGGAGAATGGATAGGGGGTGATAGGGGAGAATGGAAAGGGGCGATAGGGGAGAATGGAAAGGGGCGATAGGGGAGAATGGGCAATAGGGGAGAATGGGAAGGGGTGAAAGGGGAGAATGGGATGGGCGGGAATGGGGTGAATGGGAAGGGCGAGTGAGAGGGGGAATTGGGATGAGGACTGCGTGCAAAGTTCTACCTGAGGCACTTGCCGCTGTGGCCGAGCCCCGCTCCGGATGGAGGGTCCCTTGCCCGAAGCGCCGGGCACACCCACTCCTCCTCCTCGTTCAGCGTGGGCAGGTAACCACACACCAGCCGCATGCGGGCCAGTTCGGAGTTGGCTACGAAGAGCGAGTCCTCTCCGCCGGCCCTGACATACTGCAGGTAGATGTCCGATACCAGGAACATCTGGTAACAGTTTGCTTCCATGGCCGTCTGCACCTCGGTCTGCGCCTGGTCAAACATGGAAGAGTCGACGTGCTGCCTCCTGATGCTGTCCCTAATGACGGTCCGAGTGGCCGCCTTCAGCTGCCTGGACACGGCGCTGCTCTCCACGTAGCGCTTGTGGATGGCCTTGGCCAGTCTCAGCGTCTTGGGGTCCCTGACGTCCATTTGCCTGAAGCCGTTGCAGGCGAACCAGAAATCCAGCGCGTCCACACGTTCCTCTCTCTCCAGGAAGGCACGGAAGAGCTGCGCCCCGTCCTGATCGCCCAGCAGCGAGTGCAGAGACTTGGTCCAGCGGCTGAGCGCCGAGTCCGGCGACGCGCTGCCCTCCGGTTCTCCCAGCTCGTCGTCCTCCCTCCTGGGGGCCGGCGTGACAGCCTGCTCCTTCGGCCCTTTGCCGCGGAAGCGAGGTTCGCATCTCTCCCCTTCCTCCCCTGGCACCGGCGGCCGCGGAGCGTCTGCCCGGAAGGCTGGCACCAGGGCAGAGGCGCTCATCGCTCCGAGGGCTGGGTGGAGATCTCTCTCTTTCTCTCTCTCTCTCTTAGCGAAGCGTTCAGTCAGCGGGGGATGACACGGCCGTCTTCTGTCTGCACAGAAAGGATCGATTTAATGAAACCCAGACTGCTGACTTCAAACAGGCTATGCAGCGAAAACACACACACACACACACACACAGCAAGCGAGCCTTTTCAATCACATCTTTCGTCCCTGTGTTTTTGGCCGAGAATAACTCTTGAAGTTAAACAAAAGCATCAAAAAATGCCTTGAAAGTTATTGAAATGTAAAGGGGGAAAAGAAGTTCTGGCTCTCGCTGAAACTCCTTCCCAAACTTTTGCATGCATGTGAGATGTAAATGTGACCTGTGAAATATAAGTTTGGACCGTGTTTGGGTTCCACAGATGAAACCAATTGAACAACATGTTCTGCATCTTGGACTCTCCCCGCCCTGTTCCCCGAGGGATCAAGTACAAAACCCTCCCCACCATTTCCCTTCGGGTCGACATCAATCATGAACGCCTTTTGCCTCCGGTTAAAAAAAACACAAAACGTTTCAGATCGACTCTGCACGCCCCTTTAAAAAAACCATTCAAACACCACCTTATGAAGAAGACAACCGGAACTCTGATGGTCCCAACCCTCCCCGATCTCCCCCCCCCCCCCCCCCCACGCTCTGTACCACTCACAAAGTAAAAAAAAACAATGAAAATTATTAATCGCACGACGTGGAGAGAGACCCCGGGCCAGGTGGGTAGAGATGACCCGATTCCCGGGCCTCTCCTACATCACCATCAGATGAAGACTTCAAAGGACAAGCGTACGGTTCCCCCCCCCCCCCCCCCCTCCCCATGCACTGAAGCCATTGAGAGCGTCCCTTGATCTGAATGCTCGGGACTGCAAGGCTATGTCACCCTCCCCACCTCCCCGAGGGAGGGGGGGGCAAAGCAGTGAGTTCCAAGGGAGGGGTGGTAACACTGGGGGAAAAAATGGACAGCCCTATTGGAAAATCCGTCTGAGCGAGACCCCTTCCCCTTCCCCCCCCCCCCCTTCCCCACACACACAGCCCATTCAAACCGCTTTTCCCAGTTCAAAGGAATGTCAGCAAACATCAAACGACACCGCGGAGGCCACGAGCAACAAGGGAGAGTCCACAACTTACCATAAACCCATCGTTATCCTTCCAAACCACCGAATCCTTCCTCTTAGAAAAAAAACCCCGGATTTATTTTACAGCGAGTGTGTGCAAAGCGAATCGCGATGGGTATTTTCCTTGACTCTCACTCATGACCCAGCCTCTTCTCTCTCGCCCCCTTGAAGCTCGTTCTTCCTTCGCTTCTCCGTTGCAAGAGCCAGTTTTACCTCTGACGACGTGACTCGGCGCTCCAAATGTCCCCCCGGCTATTCCAACACGCACGCACAGAAAGCTGGGGCTGCGGTGTAAGGGCCGACATCAAAGAGATCCGCCGCGATCAGCAAATCCAGCCAAGGAGAGAGAGCGAAGCGACAGGAGCAGGCAGCGTCCCGGCAGAGCCCGCCACGGGCACGGCCCGGTAATTAACACCCGCGATCTCCTGCCCGCCGCCGTGCCAGGGATTTATAAACTTCCCAGGACCTTATCAAAGGGAATCCGTCCTCAGCCAACTCCCTGGGGGCGGAGACGTCAGCAGCGACTGATGTACCGCCCCAATCGCGTTCTCTCTGCGCCGCACAGCTGCACCGTCAACTTTCACGGCTCGCCACGATGTGACTTCTCCGGGGGGGAAGAGTCGCCAAGCTTCCAGATCAATGTTTTCTCTCTTCGCCCAGACTCCTTGAAAGTTTTCCTTGATTGTGCATTTATGCACGCCGACGTGCGACTGGCTTTTTGTTCTTGCACTGCGTTTTCAAACTCGTCACCACGAGAGGCACAGAAACTCCAAGCGTAAAAGGGGAAGAGGCCTTTTCCAGGGAACCGGCTTCCAGCGTGTCAGACCATTGAAAACTTTTGAAGGGATGTTGCAGTTACGAATAAATCCCACCCACATTTACAAAGCAAGAAATAAATGAGTACATGTACCAACGACTCGAAGGGGAAAGAGACTCTTCTACTTGGAGTCGTTCACACACAGAGTAAACATGAATCCGGTTTTTTTTGGGTTGCATTGGTAAAACATGCATCTGCCTCTCCAAGTTTGCAGAAAGAGTTAATCATTTCTTTCATTTTTGTCTTCGGGATCATGGCAGGGAGCCCCACATGCAACCCATCTGTCCAAATGGCATTGCAAGCCCAAGAATTAAGAAAGTCTTGTTTTTTTCCCCAAACGGATTTGTTCCCTTTGATGCAGCCTGGCACGTTTGAAAGGCAGCCTGACTTCAAATGGAGCGGAAGTTTGAGACGCTGATTCTCAACAATCTCTGAACATCTCCAGCCTCCATATAATCAACAATAAGGGGGCGATCGTGTAAATTAGAGGCGGTGCGAGACTTTGGCTATAACATTAGAAGAATCTTAAAATAAGCTTTTTTTTAAAAAAAATGTGATCTACTTTAAAATAGAAATGTTGTTAAAAAGCATCTGAGCCACGCCCACATTAGACAAGGAACAGCAGTCGTCCTTGGTTGTAATAAGTCTCTATAAACATTTGTTAAAAAGCTCACGTTAAACAAGAAAATATGTTCTCTTCAGAAGCATCCCTTAACTAACATTCTGCTTTAGAGGGGATTTAACATGGATTTTACGAGGCTCTTCTGGTTGCAGATTTTAATGCCAGGTTGATCAATGATCACTGCAACGTTAACTAAATACAAGAGGGTAAAGTTAACTTCTCCATTCGATAGAACGATAGAAGTTGCGGGGCTTCCCTTTTAGTTTTAGCGGCAATTGTTGCATGTTGACTGTTGGGATTCTGCAGGAGATTTGTTCGGAGCTGGTCGTCCTGTGTCTGCTCGTTTCAAAGCAGTGGGAAGCCCAGCCGCTGCCCCTTTAAAATGATGATCTGTGTCAGATCGGAAGTGGTTGGTGAGGGAAAAGGCTTCTCTTGGGAAACAGCAGCGCTCTCTCGAAAAGCCAACCAATCAAACATTAACCAACCAGCCCAGATTTACAGCCAGCACCATCAGGAGAGGCCCTGTAATCACAATGCAAATACTCCTATTCATACAGATCCTTTCATTCTGCCGACGTCCCCCAGATTAAAACAAGAGCGCACATTCTTTGGTCTCCTGCGGTTGGGGGAAGAGAGGAGGAGCTGGCTCCAGCCGCCAGGGCAAGCGCTCTGGGCGGTAGAAGCGTGAAATCGAGGCCGCTGACTCTTTCCTTCAATTTAACAGGCCCGGGGTTGATTCGTGTCCTGTTCAGAAGCAGAAGTCCTGCTTCGTTGCCGCAGGTCACCCCCATTCCAACGCGCCACGCATGTTTCAGGTTATCATTTAACATCCAGATTTCACCTCGTGCAGATTTGCACGCCAACATTCAGATATTAATGGGGGGGGAAAGCAAAACACGAAAGTCTGCAGACACCGTGGTGCAAGTCAAAACACAACGCTGGAGAAACTCAGCAGGTCTATCAGATACATTACAGCAAAGATACACAACCAACGTTTCGGGGCTTGAGCTTCTTCAGCAAGAGTTACCTTGATGCTACATAAACTACTGCTGAGTTTCTTCAGCGTTGTTTTCATTCACTTATTAATTATGTGCATGATCACTGATGTGATAAATACACGAGCTATTATCCTTGGTTTTTTTTAAAAAGACTTTTAAGTTTGAAGGATTTTTTTTGTTGTAAACCCCTGAGCTTTGACACCCCCAATTCTCCCAAGCCAAAAAAAAATTCAAATACACTTTTATTTAAAAAGAAATGCAATAATTTGGACCTTTAGGTCATACTTTTGCAAATGCTTGCACCAGATTTCTTTTCACAGTAAGATTCTTGTCATTATATATATAAACCAAGACCACCATCAAAAAAGCTTTGCACAGCCAAGCAACATCAAGACACTTGAAAGCAAAGGCGTGTGGTGTCTTCTTATTAATAGTGGTGGGATTGTCTGCAGGGAAATTGTGAGGAAGTTTATACCCTGCCTATTGAAAAAAGTTTCCAACACTCCTCTGAATTCCTTGGGGGTAAAATTGTAGCTTTACTTAGGCCAATGGGTGTGATGCTACCTGCCTCAGTGCAGATTTTTGCACAGGAAACGATCCCATTTACTGTAGTAAGGCACTCAGAAAGCTCTGTAAAATAATTGGTTATCGACTGCTCTAATGTTAGGAAGTTAACAGCTCATTCAAATGCAGTTTGCAATATCCCAGCAGAGCATAAAATTCTTTGGCCAATCCTTTCCTGAATGCATGAACCTCTTTGATGTGGTTGCATGGATTACTTATCCATGAGGGGCTCTGAGCTGGAACATCCAGGCATGCACCTTTTCAAAAAATACTCAGTAATCAGCCACTTGAATTATTTTATTTGTCCTGTTATCTCCAATCTCTGACCCCCCCCCCCCCTGCATCTTGTCCACAATCCTCCCCCCCTCTGTCCTCTCCCCAACTACCCCCTCTTTAATTCCTGACTGGTATTAACCAATTTATTAATGACTGGACTAATTTGGCCTGTACTGTTTACCACTACACCAGTGGATAACCTTGCGTGTGAAGTGGTTCCACGAGGAAAATGCAAGTTAAAAAGCTCACGTTAAACAAGAAAATATGTTTATGTTGGGAACCTATGCAATACACAAAAGTGGTGGAGAAACTCAGCAGGGCATGCAAAATAAAAGGCCATCAACATTTCAGGCTTGAAATCTTCGTGGGGAATATGGAAAAACAGACTCGTGAATAAAAAGGTGGAGGGAGGGAGAGAGGTTGAGAAAGGAGGAAGATCACAAGCTAACAGCTTGGAGGTAATGGGTGAATACAGGTTGCTGGGTATAAAGAACTTTGTAGGTTATGGAGATGGTGGCAGGACACCAGCCTCTCCCTCAATGTCAGCAGGATGAAGGAACTGACCATTGACTTCAGGAATGTCTGTTGCTAATCATGACACTAAACTGATGGAGAGCTTTAAGTTTTGAGAAGTAAATAACCTGTCCTGGTCCAACCACATTGGTGGTTTTGACAAGTGACATGTGGATTGTTGAAGGTCATGTGACTTCTCCATCTGGAACCTGATTGGAGTGTGCATTATGGACAGTCACATGACCTCTCCACCTGGAACCTAGTTGGAAGTCTTCACCTGCTAATCAAGGTTGGACTCAGCCCACCCATTGGTGCACTGCTGACCACTGGGCCCTGTAATGGGCTGAACCCTCTAGTTTACTGCACTTTAAAGTCCACTAAGTGCAGTAGCTTCTCCTTTTTTGCTCTTCAATCCTAAGATGAACACTGCAGTGGACAATGCTGGAGGAATTGCTGGTGAGGTGTGCACTACATAGGACTGTTGTAGTTATAAATAGCATCTGAGCCACGCCCACATTAGACAAGGAACAGCAGGTAGAGTATTGTAGTCCTTGGTTGTAATAAGTCTCTATAAACATTTGTTATTTAGTCCGATGTGACTGGGTTGTACCGTGCTTGTGAGAGTAAGCAGTTGCTGGTATCGGTAGTGTTAAGTCCAATGTGACTGGTTGCACTGTGTTGTGAGTGAGGATACTTGTGAATATTATTCCTGTTGCGATCCCCTTATGTGTGTTTCAATAAAGATTCAGCCTGTGTCCAGACCCACTTTTCTTTGAAACCACCAAACTTTTCCCTTCTCACACAAGAAAGCACATCAAGTCCTCTATATCCTGAGGAAATTCAACATGTACCCAAGGTCTCGGAACAATTTTTATAGATATACCATTGAATTCATCCTGTCTGGATGCATTGCGGCTCGTTACAGGAACTGCTTTGTCCAAGATCTCAAGAAACTACAGAGAGTTGTGAAGGCTCCCTTGGCCATCACACACACCAGCATCTCTTCCACTGACCCTATCTTCACCTCCTGCTGCCTCGGGAAAGCAGTTAACATGCTCAAGAACACATCCCACCCTAGTCACATTCTCTTCTTCCCCTCTCTTTGGACAGAAGATGTATGAGCTTAAAAACATGCATCACCAGATTTAAAGACAGTCTCTTTCCTGCTGTAATCAGACCCTTGAATGGGCCTCCCATCAGTATAAGATGATCTCATTAAATAACTGTACTCTTCTCTTTCGCACTATCCCCTGCACATTGTCTTTTGTGACCCAACAACCTGTATTTTTTTTATTTATATTTTTATGTTTATTTTTATCTCTGGTTAAGAATGTAGAGGTTGGCTTGACTGGATTGCACTGAAAATAAAGCTTTTCAGCTTAGCTTGGTGTACATAATAATATATATTTAAAAAATACAGACACACAGCCTTTCTGGCCCACAAGCCCGTGCCTCTCAATTGCATCCAACTAACCTACAACCCCTGGTACGTTTTAAAGGGTTATAGGAAACTGGAGTACCTGGAGGGTGGAAACTCCTTCCAGATAAACAATTCAATTCCCAATGGCAGAAATCTGAAATCCAGAAAATGCTGTAAATACTCAGCAGGCCAGGCAGGATCTTGTGGGAGAGAAACACAACCAGATTTCCAGGTTAAGAAATGAAAAGGTGAGTGATGGGGAGCAATGGAGACAACTGAGGGAATGTCTGTGATAGGTTGTTAACCACAGTTATTGAGGAAACCTGCTTGCTTCTTCACTTGGAAGACTGAAGCAGTGATCTACTTGCCATTTCCCCATTTAGTGTTCAGCATTCAGTGCTAACAATGTCAGAGTTAGAATCAGAATTTATTGTCATGAACAAGTCATGAAATTTGGTGTTGGCCTCTTCTATGCTGAAGGAGCCGATTTGGTACCTGATTGGCAGAACATCTTTGGTCAATTTTCAAGGGCAACACTGAGCTTCCAGAAACCTGTTGCTCCAATTCTTCACCCCATGTTTACGCTGACATCTATGCCTTCAGCCTCCTGCATTGTTCCAACGATGTTCCATGTAAGCTCGAGGAACAACACCTCGGATACATTCAGGTCGTTGGGACATGTTAAGGAATTTAACATTTTGGTGCCTCCTTATCCTCTCCATAACTGTGGCTGCACCTTTCTGTATCAATCCCTTGCTGTTTCTTTTTTTTGTCTCCAACTGTCAATTTTTAAAACAATTGCTGTCTTGCTGACATTAGCATTCCATCACATCCAATCTCTCTGTTCTTTCCTCTCTTCCCCCTTGCAACTTAAAGCACACCAGCCGCGTCACTTTTCCACCTTGATGAAAGCTCCCTGATCTGAACTACCAACTCCGTTTCTTTTCCCACAGACGCTCTCTGGCCTGCTGAGTTCTTAGATTTTTGAACAGCTATGTTAATTTGTTCAACCTCATTTTCATTTTTGGACTTGGGTCCAATTGCAGCCTGCATAAATTGAGGGACAAACTTCTCAACTTCCCATGAAAGCCCTTTCTACTCAATCTTCTTTTGACCCAAAAACAATCCAAAGCACTTTACAACTAAAATAAATTTTGTTTGAAATTTTTTTTTTGGTTTAAAAAAAGTTGCAGGCAATTTGAACATACAAACTCAAGCAGTGAGCAATGGTATAATAACCAATACTTTTTTTTGTAAGTGTTGGAATGAGTGATGAATCCCTCAAAATAGGCCCTGCACTCCTGTGCCCACCTCCAGATGTCGAACATGTTGGACTGCTTTTTCTGCTCATGTCCCTGCACTGGAAGGACAACAGATTCAAACTCTGTTCAATTTGGGACAAACCTGACAAGCAGCCAAAGGATGGCTACAAGGAATGTCAGTTGGGTGGGTGAGAGTTCATGGAAGATCCGGTACAAGGAAGGATAGCTTCAATGTTATCCTGCAATGAATTTCTGGGTATATTTAACAATATTTTAAAAGTTCAAATATAGATTAAAATAAAGTTTTTCCCAATTCCGTACGATCTGAGTTAGCTATTGTGAGCTTGTTCCAAAGGTTGGTCACCTTTTAGAGTTTTAGATTTGCAGCATCTATTTTACCTTTGCTTCTGTAGTTTAGTATTGTCTTTCAGAACTTCTGTGTCCATGTGTGGGACTCGAAATTTACTGGATTTTGGACAGGACACCAAACTCACATTCTGCATGTGGTGACTGGATGGTTACAGACATGGGAACAGAGTCCCTGGCATCATATCACCCTAATCCCTGCCTTCCACCACTGTAATATCTGGAGAGTCACTTGAGTGCCAGAAATTCAGCAGCTTTGATCACCAGGCAAAGGGACAGGAAATCAAATTGATCTGTTTAATTCAAAATACTTTACATTCAATATAGATAAGACTTGCATTTACACAATTACTTCTCGTAAACGTAGGATGTCCCTGAACCAAGGAGGTTTGTAAAACTCAGGCCACTGTTGGGTCATGGGGAATGGAGACAGCAGGATGTCTGTGACAAGGTAATTCATTTGTAGTGTTGTTGGTTGAAAGGTAACTCTGGGCCTGAGGTGGACCCTTCCACTCTTTGTGTGGGTGAATGGTGAATGAACATCATGAGATTATCTGGTTTCTGCTGATCTACTCTCCATTCTCCCCCCTACATTTTCCATTTGTCTTCATTTCCTTAGCTCTTCTCCCTCCTCTCTCTGCTTACTGCTGTGCTCCGCTCTCTTATTTTTTGAAAATTTTATTTAATTTTTTTCCATACATGTAATATTATCCATGTACAAGTTTAACAATCAAAAGAAAGTGTCAAATCTATTAAATGATGATATAAATTCCAACTCCCTCTCCCCACTAAACCAACCTGAATAGAAAGAAGAAAATTCATGAAAAAGAAAAAGAAGCAGAAATGAAATAAAAAGAATAAAGAAAATAAAAATAAGAAACTAGAATAGAAACCCATTGCCGGAGGTCTCCCCTCTTACCACACGGAATTAATAATTAATAACAGAATATTATTTCAAGGAGATTAACGAAGTTTGTGACCGAAGGAAAGGTCTATAGATTCATTCCTTCAATTCTTAAGTGCGGGTGCCAATTTTTCAAAAATACATCTTACCTATTTCTCAAATTATGTGATCTTTTCCAAAGGAACATAACTGCATTCCAACACTCTACCAAAGTATACATCTGATTTCCATGTCACTCCTGCACATTTTCTTCCTACTGCTAAAACAATCTTTAAAAGTTGTTTTTGATATGTGGATCTCTCACTTATCCGCTTATTACCTCCTGCCTTTGGGTCTGCGCTCCTCCCCCTACCTCTCCCTCCTACCACTTTGTTCGGGTGCCAGCTGACATTTTTTATACCTTCAAGCCCAAAACATTGGTTATGTATCTTTATCTTTGCTATATAAAGTACACTATTTGACCTGCTGAGTTTCTCCAGCTTTGTGTTTTTACTTCAATCACGGTGTCTGCAGACTTTCATGTTTTACTGGTGAGGGAATGGTGCACAGCCACACCGAGACCTTAAGGTTGGAGGAGGTGGGTGGGGGTGGTCACAAATCCTGCCGCTCCCCACAATGTTGCCAGGAGCCCCATTGAGTTGTAATGAGATTATCTCCTCCTGATGGTTGGAGAGATGCAAGAATTTTTGAGGAGTCAGGTTGGACTCCAAAAGAATCACAGATATTGATAGATTTTAGGATATTGATGGAATCAAGAGGCATCGGTTGATGCAGGATAGTGGTGCTGTGGTAAAAGATCAGCCATGATCTTATTGACTGGCAATGTAGGTATATGAGGCTGAATGGTCGACTCCTGCTTTTATTTCTTCAGTTGCTTCAACAAGAATGAGCCAAAAGCTGTTCTTGTTATATTGACCTTAATGATATCCCCATTTGTTCTTGAGAAAGTGTGAACCATCTTCATTTTTAACTGCCACAGTCCTGATGGTGAAGGCCACAAAGGGATCCAGAGCTTGTAATATCAAGGACATGGAAATGATTAGTAGACCCCCCACATCAGGATGGAGTGTGACCATCATTTTTGGAGGTAGACCCTTTGAACCCTTGGGCGAGTGGCTGCTGTGTGTCTGTCAATGTTACATGGGGTAGGAATGGCATCCTCTGGTTGTGGAGGTAAAGAATATTGAAGGCAATTCAAGAGGATTCCTTTGTCCTGAATGGATTTGGGAACTTTGATGGAGCTGAACAAATCCTGTCAAATGAAATGACGCCTTTCAGGTGATGGAGAGCATTTGTAGAGTCAAGGATTGACAGACCACTCGTGACCATCCATATTTGACCTGCTATTGTAGCTGTGGTATTTCTGTAGCTGTTCCATGATCAAAGATGTCTCATGGCTGCTTATGTTGGGGTAATTATTGCTTATACAGTAGAATAACCAAAGAAGGTAATTAAATGCTTTCTTACTTAACATGGTCTTTGTTTGACATCTGTATGGTATCAAGGTTCATTGTCACTTACCAGTGTAGGCTCAAATGTTGATCCTGGCCTTGGTGCAGGAAGGTGTGAAGTCATTCATCACCCGAGCAACAGCAAGCGAATGGCACTGGGCAATTTTCAGCAAACAACTTTGCTTTGACGCGCTGGAAGGAAGATCAGTGAGTGGGTGGTAGGGTGGGGGTCACTAAGTCTGTGCTCATAAGAAGAATATGCTTCCCAGACCAGGTCACCACCGACTTCAGATGTGAACTTCAAACTGTTGGGCTGGAATTGTTAACATCTGATATACCTGGCTGAAGAAAACATAAATTCATTAACATCCTTCCAAAGAAAGCATTGATTTCAAACCCTATCGGACACAGTGCAACCCTCTCATCTAATTTCCAGGCCTAAATCTTCCACCTAACCCTAACCTTCCACTACCTTCTCCTTCTGCACAGTTTTCAGCTGGATCTCTACATCAGAGCCTGTGGTTCAAGTCCTATCCCATCACTCCAAATCAGTTCCCTGCAGAACTGAGGATGAGACATTAACCCAGGGTGCCAACATTCTTTTGGGGAGACCTTCATGGGTTTTATTTCAAAAACAGAGGAGGCATCTTTGGTGCCAACCAAAAGTCTTTCATAAGCTATAAAGAAACATCTTGAGTTAAGCAAGAAAGTCTGCAGATGCTGGGGTTGAGTGCAATACACAAATGAGCTGGAGAAACTCAGCAGGGCATGCAGCGGCTATGGGAAGTAGAGGGTAACCAATGTTTTGAGCCTTGGCCATCACCATCTAGCATACACTCTGTTTTCACTGCTGCCATTGGGAAAGAGGTATAGGTTTCACAGGTTCAGGAACAGCTGCTCCCCCTCCACCATCAGACTCCTCAACAACAAACTCCATCAGGGATTCACTTAAGGACTTTTACTTTTGCATTTTGATTTTTTAATTCTCTTTGTATTCCACAGTCAGTTTGTTTACATTTCTTTATCTGTTTTTGTTTCTTTATTTGTTTACATGTGTACGTTATGTGCAGTTTATTTTTGCATTATCAGTTAAGTGGTCATTCTATACTTCACCTGCAGGAAAAAGAATCTTGGGGTTGTTTGTGATATCATGTATGTACTCTGACAATAAATCTGAAACCTGAATGTGAAGTTGCACCCTTCATCAGGCATCATTCCTTTCTGCTAGTCTTGGTAAAGTGTCCCAACCTGAAACATTTACTGATGATTTCTACCATGGATGCTTCAAACTCACTCCAGAATTCTGTCTCCACATGTGTCAGTTAGTACTTTCTTGTCAATTTTGTATGAAATAACAACGTCTTCAAATATAGTGCAGGGATTACCTCTGAGCTACCAACAGGAAAATGGATGGTTTAGGTGATTTAAATGAGTGCAGTGATGGAAGGGGAGTGGATCTAATGGTGGGGGGTGGGGGAGATATGGAGGATGATCAGGGTTTGGTGGGGAGGGAGAAATTGACAAGCCTGGTAATTAAGTGAAGACACTGTGACTAGAGCTGTGTCCGGACCCTTGTTTGAAAGCTATTGATCAGTTTCTCTGTCAATTACTTCCTTGGTCATTCTTTCACCTTGAAGGTTAAACTCCTCTGCTCACTGCCTGTGAGCGTAAATGACCCCTGCTTTTGAAGTGATTATCCCTTTATCTATGGTGCCGTCAAGGTTAGTGTGGAATTTTGTGCCACAACAGTGGAAAAAACGAAAGCTGAAGGTGCAAAAAAAAACTCTGCTATACTCTTAAAAATATATAAGCAGTCTTGCCCTCTGTTGTAGCACCATGACCAATAGGTGACAGCTATAATTTTCTAATAATCACCAAAAAAAGAATGACAATAATTTAGCAGTAATGAGAGAAGACATAAATACAGTTGTCAGAGTCTCACCCGAGGGCCAATGGAAAGTAGCCTTTTAAGCCAAAAGAGATACAATTAGAGTGTAAAGAATAGGCCTTTGATGTTGGCTTGGAAGTAAAAGGGACACTCTTGGTTAAAAAAAATGCCTTTCTGTCCAGTAACTTTGGTTACAGACCATTAATAAGATCACTTTGAAGAGTTGAGAGTGTCTTGCTAATCTGCCAATGTAAAATGCTAATGTTACTTCACTGGGAAGAGACCAAATCTAAAGGTCACAGAGTTGCAGCGGTTTCAAAGCAACTTCTTAGGGATATACCTCTTTATATTAGCAATTACTTTAGATTTAATGTTTTCTTTTAATGTACTAGAAAAATTAATTGCCATGTAATTGAATGGACTAAATTCTACAAATTGTAAAAAAAAATGCTTTTGTAGACCCTCATCGTCATTTTCAGCTGTATTAATCTTTCTCATATTTGAGAAACAAAGAGAATGACAGAACAGCTACATCCATGAGTGGCCCATCCTTCCATTAATGCGTATAATTTGCACATCTCAGTATGCACCTGGCAACCAACGGATCAACTGGTGAGTGTTGCGAGCTGGGCTTTGTGTCAGGACAGTTTAAAAGGTAAGCGGAGTGACAATTACTGGTAGTTGGGAAGCTCAAGCGGAGTGGCCAATGCGGATCAGCCCAGTGTACGAGTGGGGATTCAGAGGCTTTGGAGAACAGAATCAAATCACAGCTATTGTCATGAGCCTATCACAAAATTTGTTGTTTTCTGGCAGCATCACAGTGTAAACATTTCTATAAACCACATTTTAAAATAAATAAAATAGTTCAAGAAAAAGTCAAAGTGAGATAATGTCTGTGGTTCATTGTTTATTCAGAAATTTGATGGCAGATCTGAGGCTGAGGATTTACAACAGGTAAGGTCAGGTAAGATCTTTGTGTAGTACTAAAGAGTAGGTAATGGAGATGGCAGCCAGGGCAATGGAATGCTTCAATTGTAGGATATGGGACAGCACAATTATCTGTGATGTCTACACCTGCAAGAGGTGCATCCAGCTGTGGCTCCTGACAGGCCATGTTAGGGAACTGGAGCTGGATGAACTCTGGATCATTTGGGAGGCTGAGGGGGTGATAGACAGAAGGTACAGGCAGACTGTCACACCCAAAAGGCAAGTGAAAGGTAACTGGGTGTCTGTTAGGAGAGGGAAAGGGAATAGGTAGACAGTGCAGAGTACCCCTGTGGCCATTCCCCTCAACAACAAGTATACCATTTTGGATACTGTTGGGGGGCGGCGGGAGAGAGATCTAACAGGGACAAGCCATAGTGGTCAGGACTCTGGCACAGAGTCTGGCCCTTCAGCTAAGAAGGAAAGTGGGGAGAAGAGAACTATGGTGATTGGACACTCAATAGCTATTGGATAGGAGGTTTTGTGAACAAGATGGAATCTCCGGATGGTAGGTTACCTCCCAGATGCCAGGGGCTCAGACTTCTCAGATCAAGTCTGCAAGCATTCTGAAGTGGGAGGGTGAGCGGCCAGATGTCATAGTCCACATTGGGACCAATGACATAAGCCCGTTTTACACAGCCTCTTCAAAGCGGGAATATTGCTCCTTTATTGAGCCATGTTGTTCTGCGTAAAAGATATGAACATGGAATGGGGGGGGGGGATTCATTCTAGTCCCATCTTTAAGCCAGCAGCGGAGGTAGTCACCGTGTGTAAAAAGAGTGTGGTCACACTTGACACTGATGCTGTTGTGTTACATGTCATGTCTCTTTTGCTTCCGTAATGCTGGCATGCTTTGTTAAATGACACACTGAGGAAGCATTTTGCCGGCATTGTTTGGTTCAATGTTAAAAAAAGCAAAGTCATCATAATGATGGGTCTTCTTTATGGCAGTATTGCAGGATCTCTTGTTAAAAGGGCTATAGATATCAGTAGGGATGAGGTCCTGAAGAGGGAATACAGGGAGTTAGGAAGGAAGCTGAAAAGCAGGACCTCAAGGTTGGAAATCTCAGGATTGCTGCCTGAGCCACGTGCCAGTGAGGGTAGGAATTGGAAGTTGTAGTAGATGAATGTGTGGCTGAAGATATGGTGCAGGGGGAAGGGGTTCAGATTTGTAGATCATTGGGATCTCTTCTGGGGAAGATATGACCTGTACAAAAAAGATGGGCTGCACCTGAACTGGAGAAGGACCAATATCTGGCAGGCAGATTTGCTAGAGCTGCTAGGGAGAGTTTAAGCTAGTTTGGCAAAGGGATGGAAACCAGAATGTGAAGGTAGAGGATGGAGCAGAAGGTGGAAAGGATGATATAATGTGTTGTCGGTTTCTGAGGAAGGACACGCAGGAGAGGAAGCATAAATGTAGTCATTTGGAGGATTTGAAAGGAGAAGAACTTAAGAGCATGGATCAGTATTTGAATTACAATGTTGAGGCCAATACAGAGATATAGCTGACACAAGGACAGGATTGCCTGATGCAGGTACTGGAGTTTAGATATTTTAAAACAGGAGGTAAAAGATGAGGGAAGAGTAGCATTACAGTTCAGGGATAATATCTATCACAGCTGCAAAAAGGGAGGATGCTATGAAGGGAGTATCTACTGAGTCATTGAGGGTGGAAGTCAGAAATAGAAAGGGAGCAATCATTGTATTAGGAGTAGTCTGTAGAGCCCAAATAGCCCTCCAAACACTGAGGAAAAAATAATGCAGATTAGTGCAGAAATAACAGTGTTGTTGTTATGGGAGAATTCAACTTCCCGAATATTGACTGGCACCTCCTTACTGCAAGGGATGGATAGGGCAGAATTTGTCAAGTGTGTTCAAGAGGGATTCCTGACACAGTACGTGGATCAGCTGACTAGAGGCAAGGCTATACTGAATATAGTACTGGGTAATGAACCTGGTCAGGTGACAAACCTCTCTGGGGGAGCATTTTGGTGGTAGTGGCCACAACTCCCTGAGCTTTAGCTTAGCTATGGACAAGGATAAAAGTAGATCAAATGGTAAAGTGTTTAATTTGGGAAGGGTTCATTTTGATGGGATGAGGCCGGATCTAGGGAGAGTAATTGGGAACAGATGTTCTTAGGAGAAAGCACAGAAGTAATGTGGAGGATGTTTAGGGACCACGTGTGGATTTCTAGATAGATTTGTCCCACTGATACAAGAAAAAGATGGTATGAAATGGGAACCATGGTTGACAAAAGCAGTGAGGCAGCTAGTTAAGACAAAGGAGGATGAAAAAAACAAGAAAGGCTCATATCAATTATATAGGAACCAGGAAGGAACTTAGGAAAGGACTTAGGAGAGCTCGAGGGGGTATGAAAGGGCCTTAGCAAGTAGGATTAAGGAAAACCCAAAGGCAGTCGATGAATACATAAAGAACAGAAAGGTGATGATGATAAGGTAGAAGCACTTAAGGATAAAGGAGGAAATGTGCCTGGAGGCGAAGGAGGTTGGGGAGGTCCCAAATGAATACTTTGCTTCATTATTCACCAGAGAACAGGACCTTGGTCAAGGTGAGGTCAAAATAGAACAAGATTATGAGCAGAACCATGTTGAGATTATCAAAGAGGAAGTGCTGGATTTTCTTAAAAACATTAGGGACTGGTCAAGATATACCCCAGGTTGCTATGGGTAGAGAAAAGATTGCTGGGGTGTTGGCTACGATCTTTGCATCCTCCTGGCCACAGGAGTGGTGCCAGAATGTTGGAGAATGGTAAATGTGGTCCCCTTGTTTAAAAAAGGTAATAGGGAGAATCCTGGGAATTATATCAGAGGTGGGCAAACTATTGGAGAGGGTTCTGAAGGACAGGATTTACAAGCATTTGGAGAAGTATAGTCTTCTTAGGCATAGTCAGCATGGCTTTGTGAGGGGATGATCATGCCTCATGAGGCAAATTGAGTTTTTTGATGAGGTAACAAAATAAATTGAAGGTAGGGTGGTAGATGTGATGTATCTGGATTTTAGTAAGGTTCCCCATGGGAGACTCGTTCAGAAAGTCACAAGACATTGGATTCTTGGAACCTTGGCTGTGTGGATTCAGAATTGGCTTGCCTGTAGAAAGCAGGGAGTAGTCGTGGATGGGAAATATTCTGCCCGGAGGTCAGTGACTAGTGGAGTTTTGCAGGGATCTGTTCTGGGGCCCCTGTACCTTGTGATTTTTATAAATGACCTGGATGAAGAAGTAGAGGGATGAGTCAGTAAGTTTGCAGATGATATGAAGTATTGGAGGTGTTGCGGACAGGGTTGAAGGTTGTCATAATTATTACAGGATATAGACAGGATGCAGAGTTGGGCGTAAAAGTGGCAGATATGAGAGGCATAGATAAGGTAGACAGCCAGCACTTTTTCCCAAGGTAGGAATAGCAAACACCAGAGGACATCTGTACAAAGTGAAGGGAGGGAAGTTTAGGGTAGTCACTGGGGTAAGTTTTTTTTACATAGAAAGTTATGGGTGCCTGGAGTGCCTTTCTGGGGTGGTGGTGGAGGCTGGAACAATCGGGGCATTTAAGAAACTCTTAAGACAGGCATATGGATGAAAGAAAAATGGAGGGTTATGAGGTAGGGAGGGTTTATTTTTTGGGTAGGAAAGTATATATGGGTTGGCACATCATTGTGGGCTGAAGGGCCGGTACTGTTCTATGTAAAATGAACACTTAGCAGCGAGAACACGCAAGCTCCATTTACACGCCACTGGCATGCAGCCTTGAACTGGGTCCACTGGAGCTGTGAGCTAGCAGTTTTGCTCCCTGCTCCACTACCCACAATCCACCTTCCTCCTAGTTCTAGCATCCAAAGGGCCTGTACTGTGATGTAATGTTCTATGCTTTAAGGCGGGTTACTATTACCAGCTTTAGCACTATTCCTGGACTAAGGACAAGGTTAGAGACAATCACTGATGGGGCTAGCTTCAACACATGCTTAGGTGAGAGGTGACTTTTGCGATGTGTCGTTCAATGAAAGATCATACTGTATCAGCAAAAGATCGGAAACTCTATTGGGAAATTAAGGCTTCCTGTTCAATCCCTATTCTTATTCCACCACCACTTGAAGCTGCGCTTTTAATTGCCTGGGCCCTGAACTCACACTTCCCTCCCCTAACCTCACATTCTGTTCAGACCCTGACCGTGTCTTTTTCCAAATTTTTTCAACCTCGCTCAATATAAGATTTTGTCCAATGATATTCCTGCTTTACTTTGTTTAAGGGTGCAACATTAATACAAACTGTTATTATCCTGGGCTGCTCGTATACAAACTCGGAGTGAGGGTGGCTTGTTTTCCTTCTGTGTTCTATGTATCTGATTACATTATATCTTCCTTCCCAGCATCAGCTCAGTCTTCATCCAAATCTTGGGCTTGTTGTCATCTGATTGTAAAAGTACAACCCAACAAAACAGCATTCTCGTCCTCGGTGCAAAAACACACATTCAACCAGACATAACGCACAATCAATACATATGGAGGACAAGAATTCCATCTATACAAATAAATAAATAGATATTGTTTCATGAATATGAGAATCTTAGATGGTTAGTGTGAGCAGTTCCCTTGGTCAGCATTCTCGCTGCCCGAGGGAAGAAGCTGTTCCTCAGCCTGGTGGTGATGGGTCTGATACTCCTATATCTTTTTCCCGATGGGAGCAGCTGAAAGATGCTGTGTGCAGGGTGGAAGGGATCCTCAATGATTTTGTGCGCCCTCTTCAATGATCCTGATAGATAACATTGATGGGGGAGGGAGACACCAGTGATGCTCTCTGCCCCTCTTATCAATCCTGTGGATTGATCTGCGATCCATTTCTCTGCAGCAACCGTCCCACACAAGAGGTACATCTTGGGGGGAAAATTGGTCCCCTGCCAATTCTTTTTTTCCTGATGTTTGTGATCAAGAGCAAAGGTCAGGAAATCAGTTCCAAAATCTGCAAAGCAGAAAAGAGCTGGAGGCTCAGGGAGTGGGGAATTGTGAAGGAAAGAAGAAGGCATACTTATCGTCCTCCCTATAATCTCCACTGCCTTTCATTGACCACATAGCAAACTTGCGCTTCTGAATTGTAGACAGTGGTAAGGTAGCAAATATGGCAGTGCTTGTTGCACCACAAGCTCCCAGAAACACGAGTGAGACAAATGATCAGTTTGTTAGGTTTTTAGGTATTCACGGAGAGGTAAGTGTTGACCAGGTCAACTCTTCTGTTCCTTGTTCAGGGTCAGGAATTCTTCAGATGTGTTCTTGTTGAGGTGATGCTGCTATCTGTGTGCAATTCAGTGATAGCTACTTTGACTGAAGCAAGCATTTTAAACCAGAGGACACAAACAATAATTAAACATGAACTGATGCTTTTAGGAATGTCTTCATTCAGAGATAAGTAAACATCGATAAAGTACTTACAATGCAGTATCAGATCGATCCGCAGTGCTCGTCTGTGAGGTGCCTCTCTGGTACTCCTTCTGTTAACCACATTGATATATTCTTTCAATCATGTGTTCATCGAGCTGATCCTTATAAATGCATCCAAATCACTCACCTCCATATGCATGGTTCAAATCATACCTTCCCATTGACCTCTGGGTGAAGAAGGTTGCCCCACCTTCCCTATTGGATTTTTTTAGGCTTGGGTTTTTTGATTTGAGTTGGGCTAGTTGGTTGTGGGAGACCTAGTGGGGCTTGGAACAGGTGATTTAACATTTTTTTAAAACAAGGCCCTCAGGAGCTCTACTGGCCTCACAAGGTTGAAAACAACTTTCCAATCTGGGCTTAAGTAAAACACAAGAATGCTGGAGGGTCTGGTTCTCCTCTGGACGCTGTGTGACCTGGTGAGTTCCTCCTGCATTCGTGTGTTTTTACGACAATCACAGAGCCTGCAGAATTTTGTATTTCACTCCTTCCAGTTTTGGTCTTTTCTCTCCCAAGACCTCCCCTTTGATATAGCTACCGTGGTTCCTCCAACCTCCTGAAAACTGTGGTTGAAAGAGCTCAACAGTTGTGAGTGTATGCTTAGCTCATTAAAGCGTGCTGATGTTTGATTTCAGAATGTTTCCAATCAGTAAATAACCTGAGAGATTTTAACTGCATAGCATGATTAAAATCAGCCCTATGTGTTCATCCACCATGAAACAAGATGGTATTAAAATTATTTGTGGTGTTTAGAATGGTTTTGTATGTGAAGCTGGCTAGAGTGTTAGAATGATTTTGATGGACTGAATGGCCTTCCTTGACCTTGAGCATTCTTCTTTCCCAGGGATCCAATTCTAACATGAACCATCCACTATTCTTACATTTAAGATTGTACAGGTAAGGAGCAGGGAAAGGCCATTCAGCCCACCACACCCATACTGGCCAGTGGGCACACATCTATATTAATCCCATCTTCAGGCACTAGCCATAGTCTTCTCGGCCCGCACAATTCAGCGCTGATCCAAGCACATTAAATGCTGCAAGCAACTCTGCCTCCAACATTCCAGGTACTCACCACTCTGGGTGAAAAAGGTCATCCACAGATCCTCTCTCAATCTCTTTTGCATGACCTTGTCTGTGTCCTCTAGTTTTATTGATCTCTGATATGGGAAAAAAAGTTTCCTGCAGTCTACCCTATCTATACCCCTGATAATTATATATAGTTCAATCATGTCTCCACATAACCTCCCCTCCTCCAGTCTCTCCACAGAACTGAATGTCTCTATCCCAGGTAATGTCCTGGTGTATCTCTTCTGCACTTTTGCATTTAGACTGCAGACCTTTGGAGGATGTACTGTCAGTGGCTGCAGTCATGAGCCACTTGCTCTGTTCCCGATTCCCATGAACCACGATCGTTCTGCTCTGCGTCTTGGAGCTCTTGGACAACTCAGTTTGAGAATTCACCCTTCTGAGGTCTCAGGAGCTCTAAGCTTTATTTATTTTTGACCGCTCTATTCATAATACTTCAAAGTTGTTCAACCTTGAATCTTTTTTGTATTTTTTAAAATGCTTAATCAGTCAAATTTAAAGGTGAAGGTGCAGTTACCAAATGACAGAACAGATTATTGTGCAAAGCTCAGTCCTGTTGGGTTTGACTTTTATTCAATTGGATTGCTTTGGGAAGCCAAAGCCATTAGTTTGTTCTGGTCCATCTAAGGCATGGTAAGAGTCTAATGATGAGATGGGTATCTTCCCATCCTGAGAACTTTGACTGCACCTGCTCCAAGGCACCTACTGGCTGGCCAAATCACCCACCTCTTCCAGGCAGTAAAAACACAACGCTGGAGAAACTCAGCTAGTAAAACAGTGTACTTTACATAGCAAAGATAAAGATACATAACCAATGTTTCGGGCTTGAGCCTTTCATCAGGATATCTTTTATAGCAAAGATAAATATACATAACCAATGCCTTGATGAAGGGCTCAAGCCCGAAACACTAGTTATGTACTGTTATCTTTGCTATATTATGTACACTGATCTGCTGAGTTTCTCCAGCATTGTGTTTTTACTTCAACCATGGTGTCTGCAGAATTTTGTGTTGTATTTCTTCCAGACAGGAAGTCTTCAACTTTGGAATCAAGTCTATAAAATACCTTCTCTTGAAGTTTTCAATTCCATTTCTCTTATGGTCTAGAGGTGTAGAAAATACTGAGGCATAAGAGTGTGAGATAAATGAGCACAGCAAGCTTCCATAAACAGTAATTGATAATGACCTGAGTGATATTGATCGAAAGATAAATACTGGTTAAGATGATATATTAAAAAAACATTTGCTCTTTGGAATAGTGCCAAGGGATCTTTTACATTGTCCTGAGAGGGAAGATAGCACTCCTGCTTACTATTTCATTTGAGTGATGGCATCTCCAACAGTATGGGACCAAAATGCTGGTTTCAATTCTCTGTAATGTGACCTGAACATGGAACATATTGTCTCAGATCATTCCCTGTCAGAAAAAAAAAGGCGTTGTGCATGGTTGCAGTGGCTGTCCGGTTCAAAACAAAAGGTATAATCTCTAGTTCTGCCCCTCTTGTCCATGATCGTAAAACACTGATAAATGCAAAGAACACTAAAAACTGTAGGTTAAGCAAGCAGAGGATCAGATCAAGAAGGTACTATACAAATATGACTTAAAGTGTCCTGTAACCGAGTATACAATCCCAAAATATTTATATACTTTTATTCTGAATTATATCTTTATGTATATATGTGATTATTATGTCCTGTGTATTGTGTGTATGTGTGGGCACTGTGGTCTGGCGAAACACTGTTTTCTTGAGTTGTATATGAACACATAGATAATTACTCAGAGGGTCTTGAATCTATGGAACTTGTTGCCATAGGCAGCTGTGTAAGCGAGATCATTGGGTGTATTTAAGGCAGAGATTGACAAGTATTTGATTAGTCAGGGCTCTAAAGGTTATGAGAAAACGCTGGGCGGGGGCGGGGTGGGTGGTAAGGCTGAGTGGGTGGATGAACCAGCTCATGATTAGAATGGTGGAGCAGACTTGATGGGCCAAATTCTGCTCCTATATCTTGTGATCTTGTAATGAACTTGATAAACTTGTTGAGATACAAAGGTATAACTACAACATGAACAGAAATATCAACTGCCAAGTTGACCTGGAACCAATTGATTTCTGTGTGATGTCAGCTTCCTGAAGCAATCTGTTGTCCTGGGAGCTGCTGACAGCCACCACCCTTACAGCTTGCTTTGTTGGCTGTGGCCACGAGAGGATGTTTGAGGTCCTGCAATCCACCTGGTGCATCAAATGTAGCATGGGTCTAGGGACAGGATTTCCTCACCAGGAGACGGCACACTTTCTCATTGGCTCACCCAAATGTCAACAGATGTGTTTGGGCCACTCTTCACATATCTGTATATCATCAGTGAAAAGGTGTTTCCTTCTTGCAAGAACCTTGTGGAGGTAGAAGTGTGCAGTAGACACTGAGGAGTGCCCTCTTCTCTGTAGGATGAACTTATTTTCCAATCCAGCCAACATCCTGGCAAATCTCTTCTGCACCCTCTCCATAGCTTCTACATTGTTCCTGTGACCAGAACTGAACACAATACTCTGTGTGGTCTCACTTGAGATTTAGAGATCTGCAAAAGTACCTTGTGTAAGACTCTTGAACTCAATCGCCTGATTAATGAAGTCAAGCATACCATAGGCCTTCTTAACTGTCCTATCAACCTGCGCAGCAACTTTAAGAGATCTATGGATTTGGACTCCAAGATCTCTCTGTTCTTCTACATTGTTAAGCATGCTACCATTAACCATGTACTCTGCCTTCGTTTGACCTACCAAAATGCATCAACTCACACTTATCTGGATCTGACACTTTTCTGCCATCTCTACATCCTGTTGTAACCTACCACAGCCTTCAACACTGTCCACAACACCTTCAAACATTTGTGTCATCTGCAAACTTACTGACCTATTTCTCTACTTCGTCTAGGTCATTTATAAAAATCACTAAGAACAGGGGTCACAGAACAGATGTCCGCAGAACTCACTAGTCACTGAACAAAATAAAAAGAAACTAAATCCTGGAAAAAAATTATTTTCCTACCTAACGCTTTCTTTTGTAATATTTTACTTGGTGTTTGGAGATCATTGAGTATCTCAAGTTCCTGTGGATTCTTGATCCCCTTTCCTCCCAGACTGTGACCAGACCTCAGCTGTCTTAAGTTCCAGATTTCCTCTTCCAGATTTCACTCCTCTTCTAAATTACAGTTTAAAGTGTATCTCATTGAACAAGGTTTTGGTCAATTGCCCTAAGCTTCCTAAACAGTCTGGTGTCAAATGTTACCCTTTTATGTTCCTGGGTCACATCCTGGAACATTTTACCACATTGAAGTTCTATACAAATACTGGCTGTTGTTTTCAATGGGTTGAAATTTTTCAGCCAGATTCTGTGGCCCAAGCAGGTTGGTTGTCTTGCTTCAAGGTTTCAAGGGATGGTTGGGCCAGTTTGGAGCTCAGTTCATTCATTGACAACATTTCTGTAGATCCAAAACCAGACTGCAAATTCAACAGCAATAGTCCTTTCAAGTTATAAAGCTGCTATGGAAAGATGAGGCATGAAGATGTATGAGATGTATCAAGTTTGAGTGATGGTTTTAACAACTGCCTCTCGAGACCAAGTATCTTTTCCTATTGGACTGACAACATCGAACACTATGTTCCTTCAAACCTGTTACTTGTGTTCCATAATTTTGCCTGATTTTCACATGAAATCAATGCAGACATTATGATAAAGTCAAAAGTTATAAAATGACCCTGGAATAAACTGCAGCCACCTCTCTATACTGCAATGTGAATTGCACAGGCCAGATTCAACTGCAGCCATATTGTATGAACTAATAGGAATGGGATACATGTAACATATAAAAGCTATCCAATGTGATCGGTGTTTGGCTCACTCACATTATCTTTCCATGACTGTTATTTTTAGTTGTGCTAGCAAGCTACAAAGGAGTTGTTCCATTGTTTCTCAAGGAAAGCATGAAGTGCTATCAGCTCCCTACTTATTAATGCATAGTGAGAGAGGGGGGATTGATTCCTGCCTAACCAGCATCAAGCCTCCTTGATGTGATTAGCTAAACCTTTTTTTGTGACCAACTTGGTCTTTTTGTTTATTTGTCTTTCTCATTACAGGCCTTAAGGATCAAGAGATGTTTGGTGACTTGTTTGCAACTTGTTTCCCACGCTTCATAAGGAGTTATCTGAACAGAAACTTCCACACTTTTTCAGTCGGGTTTTCTTACATTAATGGCATGTTTTCACTTTGACTGAGGGATAGCAGGATAATTATCCCAGTGGTTCTCAACATTTTTATTCCACTCACCACCTTAAGTAATTCCTTGCTAACCACAGAGCCCCTATGGCATCCCATGCTAAGGGGTGGCCAAACTTGCTTAATGTAAGAGCCACATATGATAAATTCAGATATCTGAGAGCTAAAAGACATGGAAATATATTACATACATGAGTTTACTCTTACATTCACATTTTGTTACAATAAATTTTATATTAAGAAATACATGTATGTAATAATATTCATTCTTGTATGTAGTTTTGAAATTGCTAATCTGTTCTAGTTTCAATAATCAAAAAGTACATGTACTCGTGTAATAGTCAAATTTTTGGGACCAATTTTTAGGGTAAAATTTGGGGGATCAACTATTACACACATACTACTTTTGGCCGCTATAAATACCTGCATCGTTGGCAGCTCTGGGAGCTCAGATGGGTGGAGGCTGGGGCCTAGGTGAGAGACAGCAGTCAGGGTGTCAGGAGCTCAGATGGAGGGCGGTCTGGATCACATTTGCACTCCGGTAATTCCACTGCCCGCAACACAGCTGCACATGCCAGTAACCCAATCGCAAGTTACGCCCACTAACACTACACAGCAACGTACTTCTGCAAGCTGCGCATTCATATCAATGTGGCTTGCGAGCTGCAGTTTGGCCACCTTGTCATAGATGCTCTGTGGTTAGTAAGGGATTACTTAAGGTGGTCTGTAGGTAGGGGGGGTGGGGGGAATAAAAAGGTTGAGAACCACTGATTTATCCCTTTGTGATGATGGGTGAGAGTGTGTGGCATGCATACATTTCGTTTTGATACTTGACAAATCTAAATGAGGTAGTGAAGGCAATCAGAAATTATTTATGGGAGACCTGGGCAAGTGCAAGAGCAAAACCGTGCATTTATATCATGGCATTAGTACAGTGAAACTTTCCAAGATGCATGGCACCAACTTATACTTGCTTCACAAATATTACCAGTCTAAATCTGACACAGAGACACCAAAAGAATGTTCAAGTGGATGAGTAAGATGGCATTCATGTGAGTGATCAAAGAGGTAAGTAGTGGGTCTGAGGGGTTCAGCAGAAGGTTGGGGGGGCTGGGTGTCCAGAGTTTAGAGCTAGTAGCTGAAAGCAAAACCACAACGAACACTTCAGAACCGCAGTCAGTGATAAATTCTCAGCTTCAGTCAGGGGGTCAGTGATTACACGTAAAATGTAATCTCCTCCCCACATCCTGGAACTGTCCTGGTGTGCGCGATGAATCAAGCCAACAGCACAGCACTACGTGAATGATGAAATTCAGCAGTACCTTCACTGTGCTGGTTTTCATTTTCTGAGGAAAAGTGTTTGAAGATCAAACCTGGCACACATTTTGCCAGGCAGAAATGATCTCCGCTCTCCTGCATGCTTCTAAGGCATGGTCTCTCCACAGAAGGCACCCCAAGGAACAAGAAGGATAGAGTCACTACAATATTCCACATTTACTGGCAGCATAATCAATTCTAAGTCAACATCATCTTTCAGGCTTGCAGCCATAAATAAGTTCAGTCTGCTCACTAGAAAGGCCACACATTTTGCATGCCTGACACCAGATTTCCAAAATGCTCTCTGTTCCGATTTTGGACACAGGAAGAGATGACCAGGTATACAATATTCTTAAGACATCCTTGAAACCGTAGAACATTACAGCACAGAAACAGGCCCTTTCAGCCCTTCTGGTCTGTGCCAATCCATTTTCTGCCTCATCCCACTAACCTGCACCCAGTCCATAGCCCTTCACACCTTTCCCATCCATGCATCTGGTAATCCCAGGTTGTCTCCCATGCAAGTACTGACCAGGCCTGAGCCTGCTTCGCTTCCAAGATCAGATGAGATCGGGCATTTTCAGGCTAATATGTCCACTAGATGGGGATCCTTGGCCCACAAGTGCTTAGTGGCAAAGGAGCATCGGGGATACGACTGAGGAGCTCGAGTAAATGCAAAGTGTGCATACGAAGTTCAACGGAATCACCTCTCAAACCCCATCATCCTTTTCCTGGCCAACCTATGGGAGAGGCTACAGATCCTCATCAGCCACCTTGGAGCTCACAGAACCCGTGTGGAAGCAAGTTATTGTCGACCCCAGGCTGTGACAAATAGGAATTTAATAATGTGATGATACAAGAATTTAGCTATTCCTTTAATGTATGCCTTTTAAAATGAATGGCAAATCTTGGAGTTTGAATCTACTGCAGGTTTCTTGAAGCAATGTATTTTTAAATTAATCTTCAATTGGGAAAGGATTTTTAATGGAAACCAGCTTGTCAGAGATGCTGAGCTCCCTGTGAGAGTTTAATAGGCCCAACTAATAGTTGGTGATTTTGAAGAGAAACATTGACCAGGCGTTGTGCGCTTATCAGCACATCGTAGACCTCCATGACTGCGCATTGCAGCGTGGAGGAATGTAATGTGCTAGGGGTTAAATGTCAACACATCAACCCTCCCTGGACGCACCTTGGTCCTTCAGCTTTGTGTTAGCCATAGCCAGAGGGAAATAAAGATGTTTCATTTGTTTAATTTATTTCAATTAATAATGTTTTCAATTAATTATTTGTTAAATTGATTTGAAAATAAATATTTTCTTATATTTAAAAAAATAACTATTTCTTAGATTATTTCCAATGTTTCTGATGATAAGAGGGTTCTATTGTTGCTTAGATCCTTGAGGCCACTGATGGGTAATAACCCCCACCAAGTAAAATCAATCAACAGCAGCTTTCTCCATTGGATTCATTGATTCAGAGTGCAACATCCTTGAACATATGGGACCACTGCAGCTGACCTCCAATCAGAAGTTCCAGAGGATTTGATTGGCAGCTCAGTAAGGGCCTAGATTGGAAGGCTGTGAGTGACAGTCTATCTGTAAAAGATCATATGGCCATGATGTTGAAGAGCTGGGTTGGAGGAGAATGATCTCCTTGGTATCTGAGCATTTTTAATACTTACCCCTCAAGCAACTTAAATGAAACAGAATATCCGATCATTTTCTTATTCTTATTTGTGGAAGCTTTCCACAAATAAATTGGCCTCTGTAACAGCAGTGAAAATACTTCAGAACTATCTCAGGCCAAGAAAAAAATTGAAAGGAGCCCTGGAAAGATGCATCTTTCTTGCAAGCAAGGGGACACTCCTGAGACCATATAAGATAGGACTGTGTAGATTTCCAAAATTCCAAACCATTGTTTAAAAATAGTTTGTGTTTATAATTTTTTGAGGGACGCAGCCATCCTGTCTTCTGTACAGGAATGGAATCATGCCATTGGGAGCCAATCTGTGAAAACACTGCTGATGCCTGGTGACCTTTGAGTTCACAAATAGTGATCGTGCTACAAGAAACCCTGCATTTATATTGCTCCTTCCATGTTACAAAAAAATCCCACAGGAATATAATCAGTTAGAATTGGTCATTGGAGCACAAAGGATCATTGACCTTGGTGAGGTAGATTTTCAGGAACAGGTAGTATTGGACATGGTCTTGGCTCCCAAGATGAACTGAAGAAAACAGCAGATGTGCAAGAGTACAGAGAGGGTGGTCTGCCCCTACAGACAGTTGAATGAAAGTGAGAATGACCACTGTTACCACATGGATGTAGGAAACAGAATCCATTGCTGCACTCACCATGGAGACTGCTCCACCAAATGATAAAACAAATGCTTTAGCATGAGAGAGACACCAGGCAGATTGGCAGCTGTAATATTGGCAGTCCTGCCTCCTGAAACCTCGAACAAACATTTCACACACAGATTTCATTAATTGCGGGAAAGAGGGATGAATTAGCTAAGGTGTTCCTTCCAGTAACTAGTAGTCTTGGAAACGCCAACTGAGGGAGAATATTCATGGACCACCTCACCTGGCTTGACATTTTAAAATTCAGCTTGTTCCTTCCATGTGGTAAGACATACAGGGTATGTGGAAGAGGGGCAGGAGTTCAAGTAAAGACAATCTTTGTTCCAGCAACTCCAAGTGCTTCAATGGAACAAACAATTCATAACAAGAGGCTCCAGGGAACAAAGCACGTCATCTGCTATCTCAGTCATGTTGGCCTTCTCCACCTTAACCAACATTGAAGTGAACCCTCTCCTGTTACTTCCTCAGGCTTTTCAGTTCCAATCAACCTCTGATATCCACTCTTCACAACCAGGGTGAACTCATCCTCAGAAGCTGTAATGTGGAGATGACACTTGGAGACAGAGTTCCAAGCCTCAACATTGGTTATGTATCTTTATCTTTGGTACTTAAGCAGCATGGTTGGCATAGTGGCTAGCACAACGCCTTTACAGCGCTAGTGATGGAGACCAGACTTGGGATGGAATCCCACACCATCTGTAAGGAGTTTGTACATTCTCCCCGTGTCTGTGTGGGTTTTCTCCAGGGGCTCCAGTTTCTTCCCACCCTTCAAAACGTACTGGGTTTTAGGTTAATGGGGTGTAAAATGGGTGCATGGACTCGTAGGGTTGAATTAATCACAGTGCTGTATGTCTAATTTTAATTTTTTTAAAATTACACTGTTTGACCTGCTGAGTATCTCCAGCATGGTGTTTTTACTCTCTCTGAGCTCTGTCATGGATATGATTTACCAGCCTGACAAGCGGGAAAGATTCACAAAACCTCCTTGAAAAAAATATGCAACATCATTTCTGACTCTCGAGAATCTCTGGCCCTTGATTGTTCAAAGCAGAGAAAGGATATTTGGGATCATTCCATGCATTGGGAGTGCCCAGGAGCCCAATGTATACAGGGAAATGAATGCATCATCTCACAAAATATCCACCTCCAGTTACGCTACGCCACACTTGTGGTGAAGTCTGCAGTTCCCGCAATGGCCTCACCATTTACTTCAAGTAACAGTTGAAGCAGAGTAGGGGGAACTCTTTCTTGTTCCTTTGAGATCGCCCAAGTCAAAAAAGACATCTGGAATATCCAATAAAATCTAACTCTTGCAAAACACTATCCCTGTATTTGTTCATGTTAGGTTCAGCACCAATGTACTTGGTCATACATTCAAAGCTTTGGTTACAAGTTTTTACCCTAATTTATTAATGCTTTCCTAGATTCACATCATCCCATCTTCATCCCTCAACCCTCCCAGCTCCACCTGTCAATGACAGCCTGCATTCTTTTGGCAAAGGCACCCAGCTCTTTCTATCCTCTTGCACTATAGATGCCTTCCACACTTGGGGCTTGGGCTCTAAAATTCTCTTCAAAAGAGAGGATGCTGTGGTTACCACTCACTTTTGAATCCATCTCCTTGGATCTGTTTCTGGTTAAATCTTTTAACTCCTGTGCCTCTGCTTTGCATCTGTTTTTGCCTCTTGGGATATTCAATAAAGACGTTAGATAAAAAAAAAGTTGAATTACTTGCATGGAATGGACCGTGATTTCAATATTGTTTAAAGGAATCTGTCAGAGATATACACAAGGAATGCTTGGAATTCTCCTCTTTAAGGGGTATTTACCAGCACCACCAAATTACTGCCAGAATCATTACAAATCTTAAATTATAGTTCAGATCAGCTACCTCACTATAAACTGTGGAGACCAAATGGTACCACCTTTGTGTTATATTTCCTTCTGAAATTTCAAACCAAAGGAATTAATTTCAACATGCAATTAGGACTATATTTCACTTACAGCATAAATACAGGAGCAGAATCGGGCCAGGATCCCTTCACCTTCTGGGCTATGAGATCAGCATGGTGTGGGATATTCACAGCAACTGTGTTGGCTGCTTAAGCCCTCAAATTAGATAAACCTTAAATGCTTCTATGAATGTAGCCCTTTCCTTCCTCACAGCTGGGCCAACATCCTGAAAATTCCCTACATAGCACTACACTATCTCATGGTCACTAACCTTGCAGAACTACTTGGGTCACCCAGCCTCAACCTGTTCCTTTATCTGCTTGTCTATCATTTTAGTTCCTTCAATTCTTAAAATTTAAATAATAAATTGCTGTGCAGTATAAGAGGTAAAAAGGACTGACTGTTTTGAGTTTGAGATTCCAAAATGGGGTCAAGATCAGGCTAATAAATGAAATTCCAGGTGGCCTGGCCTATAAAATGGTGGTCCAGACTAATAAATGGTGGCCTGTCATAGAAAATGTCAAAGGTCTTCATCTTTATGAATAAATGGCTGTCATTTTTTTTAAGATAATACAGTACATTATTATTCAGACAGTATCTGGGAAGCAAATCAATTTAATTATGGCAGAGCTCCTTAAAAATGTCGTTCAACATCATGAAAAAACATGCATAAAATAGATACTTTAATAATAAAAATCATTGGGGGGGGGAAAAAAACAAAATGATGTACAATACAAAGCATAATTTAAAACTTTGTTCATGAATGCACAAGAACCAGAAATAATAGCAAAATACTGACAATGTACAGACATTAATAGTTTACCGTAAATTTAAAAAATGTGCAAAAAATAGAAATGAAAAATGACTAAACGAAAGCAAAAACTCAGACAGAAACCAAAAGCCAAAAGAAAGATTACTGATATGGCAGCTTCTAATCTCACTGGTTCCACACATAAGATGCTGGTCCTTACACAGTAGCTATTGATAATGCTGAACCCCATTCCGTCCCATATTAGTTGTACTCAAGGCATGAGTGAAGAAAGGAAATCATAAATCATCTGAAATAAAAAATTTCAAATATTGTTTGGGTACAAACAAATCCTCCTTAAATACATTTCTAGGAAAATGCATTAATATAGTCATGATCCATGCACGTACTAAATTCCAACATCCATATTTAAAATGGGGACTACTTATGTAAATATATCCACCTGGCAGAAGTCTGCACTGCTAGACAAGTGCAATGGTAACATTTTATGTTTGCTTTAATAATGGGGATTGACATTATAGGGAGAGGCTTCACAATCAGTCGCTTTCACGTCACAGAACGCCAGTTAGAAAGACTCAACTTTATACATTTTAAATTTAAATATACAATATCATGAGAATGAAGCGTTTCAATTGCTGCACTGAAATGCTTAAACAGAAGTAAAATACACAATGCGAGGATTAAGTGTGGCCATTGCATATCTCATATATTCCGATGTATAGAGCTGGCACTGAGAGAGCTTTTTTTTCATACTTAATCACAGAGCTTGTCTGAAAATGAGTGGATTTCAGAACAAAGATTTTCCCCATATAACTGTCTATGGTATTTTTATTAACCAGCATTTTAAATCATGAAATGATACATCAGAGAGTGAATGAAACTCAGAGGGCAATGAGATCTGAACAATAACTCTTTCAATGAGTCCACAGAGACAGGATGAACCAAATGGTCTCTTTAACTCGTACACACTCCTATCATTTTTATGATTCCTTGGCATTGTGTTCTTGAATAATGTGCAAGGTTTATTAACAATGGTAAATCACATTGCAGGTTCTAAAATACAGCAAATTTGTTTTGCAATGGCTTCGGACTTTGCCTTTAAACAGGAAACCTTTAAGACTCTTTCCACATTCTATGGTTCAATCACTGTTCTGTGACTGAATCATGGAAAGGTTAAAATACAGCAGGCATTTGACTTGTACTTGCGCTTTGTAAGAGCAATCAGCTCGTGTAACCAGCCCCTTTTCTCTCCATGTAACTCTACAAATGATTTTCCTTTCTTACTTAATTGATGGGTAAGATATCAAGAACATAAGGTAACTCTCATCTATGACTTTCTTCAGCAAGATGGACCAGTTGTAGGAATATCACCAGCTCAAACTACCCCTCAGACTGACCGGGATATACTGAGGCCTTTCCTTTATCACCAATGGGCTGACATCCACAAAATCCCCAAGCTGGCACCATGGACAGGGCACTATTGGGCCACTCAAGTCTCAACCAAATTACAATGACATAATGCCTTTATTGTAGCAGGCTTCTCAGTGTGTTTCACAGGATTGTTCTCAAATTAAATCTAAAATCAAGCCACTTAGGATGATTTTGTTCAAGGTGATTGACCAAAGCAAACAGAAGGACTGACAGAAGGAAACATTCCTTTATGGGGGCAGCAATCTGGAATGCACTGCCTGTGTGGATTATAGGAACACAACCAACAGTCCTTTTAAAAGAGAATTGGATAAATTGAAAGGAAAACACTTACAGGCCTCTGGGGAAGCAGCAAACAAGCAGGACTAATTGGACTACTCTTTCAAGGAGCCATCTCTGGCATGCTGGGTGAGATGATACCCTTCTCTGCTTTATGATTTTTAGATGGAGATTTTAGGATGGATGACTCAAGAGAAAAGTCACAACAAATTACAGTGGAGTGGGAAGCACGTGGTTCTGACCGTCATAATAAGCAAGCAATCTGGTGACCCTTGCTATTTAACTTCCTTTCATAAGTGGCCGTCTGGAGAAGAGTCAATGGCCGTGGAATCAGAGGCTGATGGTGTCTTTAGCAAGTGCCCTCACAACAGGGAGGAAGAGTTTCACGTTCCTCAGATCCACAAAACCCTCATTTCATCTGGAAAAGTTTGTAACTTTAACAATTCCCAAGCCGCCTTCAAAATCTCTTTGCCAGTCAAGGAATCTTAAATATTTAAAGCCTCTGTGCCATCAGTAGCTTCTGGCCTGCAAGCTTCTAAACCTCCTTTACAAAGTTGCTTGTTAGGCATATCAAAGGAATAGCAGGAGTAAGGTTCTGCAAGATTTTCTGGATGGTGACACAAAATGTAATTTTAATGCAAGAGCCTTCATGTGAAGATCAGGAAAGATTTGCTCAAAAATAACTTTCAAAAGGATAGTTTCATCAGGGTACCCTGGAAGCTCAGCGAGTTGATCGAGTGCTTTGTTGAGTCTCGCAGGCTAACAGGGCCCATGGCTGAGCCTCAGTCTATGCCTGGGCTGGTTAATCTCAGCAGGACAGCTTGTTACATGACATGTAATGTTGGCCCCCGATGTTAGGCGGGGTTCCCACTCAAAGAGCTGTACCTACAGAGCCTGTGCATGCCTGCAGAAATTTGGGACGAGCTATGATGCCCCCCATGGTCAAACAGCATTCCATGCTCTCACATTAATAGTAACCACACGGGTGAGGACCTCAGGCTGTTTGGCTTTCTTCCCTACACCACCACCACCACCACCACCACCACCCCCCCACCCCTTTCCCTCTCCCTTCCCCCCCACCAGAAGTACTGTAGTCCAACTCAGTCAGCACCTGCGCTGGGGGAGGGGGAGAAATCCTCCATAAAAATAGTTTTATGGTTCACAGCCACACTTGAATTATGTTGCCATGGTAACAACTCCAGCTACTTTAACTGGTTGCAGACAGCAAGCTGCAGCTCCCACTCTGTGATATTAAAAAGCCAGAAAGGGTGAAGGCATTTGGAAAGTGAGAGGATTAAATTGTCTGCTGTGACCCTCACCTTCTGATCCGATAGGTGTCCAGCTCCTCCTGGAGAACAGATGCTCTCTTCTGAAGCAAAGTTATCTAAGAAAACAAACAAAGGGTAAAATTACTGTTTAATAACCCTAGTACTTTCAAAAGAACAGACAGGTTTCATCAGTTTATTACACCGAAACATAAATATTAAATCTGGCAAGGACAGATCAAAGCCAACGTTCTCCGTGAAACTGATCACCTTCCACACCAGGCTGACGCCCCTCCCCATTTATCCAGAGCAAACGGTAGAGATTAGTGTTTGCAGAGGCAGAGAGAATGCTTATGCTCTGACACCATTAGCAATGAAGCCAGTGTAACATTCATCACTGGAGGCAACAAGCACAAAGAAATCTTCAGGATGCTCATGTTTTAACCGAGTTATGCTAACATTGCTCGGTGAAATGACATTGTCTGAACAGCAAAGGTCTTCCTCAGTTATTAACAGCACAGGGCTCCTAGCTGGTGTTCCTTCTCATCATGTCATCCCAAACCTCTCCCCACCACTCGTTAGTCTAAACTGGTAACCCTAGTGGACGGACACTCTGGTCCAGAACACCACGCAGTCTTTGATGTCCAACCCTGGCCAAACAGCACAGGGCACTTCTTTATCCCTCTCATTATGAGGAAGGTGCTTTTTTCATTCAAGGGATTTCATATGCTGAGACAGCATTTAATCTCCCACCCCTGATTACCCTTGAGAAGATGGTGGTGAGCTTCCAGCAATGATCTCACTGGATGGCGGAGAAGGCTGGATGGGCTGCTCTATCTCCTATTTCTTATGTTCTTGTGTTATGTGTGGGTACAGCAATTTTTTGAGCATTTCTGGACAATTGCATGCAGAATGCATTCACGGGTACAGAAATTAAAATATAAATTTGCTGACATTTTTTCTTCATTGGACATAAAACTTGAGATATTATGAACTGGTCAATAGACATTAAACATTAGGCAGGGGTTGGGTAGAGTGCAGGGAAAGGGAAGGTGTCTGTGGATCCAGGTCAATGGGTGTCCATGTTTCCTTAGACTTTGCTCCAGCTCAGTGATACATTATTACAGAACAGAATCAGGAGAAGGTCTCATATTAAATACAAAATATATTTGCTGTAATGATGTGTGAACAAGGCAACTCTGTCTATCTTTAAAGTCCAAGCAGTCGGTTTGTAGTCATTGTGTATCCACTGCCTTTTTCTACTTGGGATGCTATAACATTGTGAGGTTCATATTTTAACATTTATTTACAGGACGTGAGCATCCTTAATTGATCCTGCCTTCCTCAGCTGTTGCAATCCATCTGGTGAGGAGATTTCTACTATGCTGATGGGTAGGAGGATCCAGGATGAGGAAAAATAAGGGTTGCATGTGATGTCATGTATTTATTCTGACAATAAACTTGAAATCTGATTTAGACCTAGTGACAAGAATGGAATAATAATACACTTCCAAGTTGGGAAGTTATGTGACTGGAAGGGAATTGCTACGAGCCTATTGCTCGTCCTTCATGGTAGGAGAGGTTGAGCGTTTGGGAGTTGCTGTCAGAGTGGTCTCGGTGAGGAATCATTTGTTACAAATGGCAGCCACAAACACATGGTAGAGGAAGAGAATATTTTCTGTGAAGAATGGGTGCCTGGGGACATGGTTCGTCTTGGAATATATCAGGCTTCACGAACTTTAGGGGCATGAGAACAGGACCAGGAGAAGTCTTTATGCACCCTCTCACCTGTTGCCCCATTCAGCAAGGGTGGCATGGTTCATACAACACTATCACTGTGCCAGCAACCTGGGTTCGAATCCGCCACTGTCTGTAAGGAGTTTGTACCTACATGGGTTTTCTCTGGATGTTCCAGTTTTCTCCCACCCTCCAAAATGTACGGGGTTGGTGGGTTAATTGGGTACAATTGGGCTGCATGGGCTTCATCAGCCAGAAGGCTTTCTACTGTGCTATAATCATTAAAATGTAAAATTTAAATGTTCCCTGTTGCTTATCAGCTCAAGTCTGAATGTTATCAATGCCTACTCCTGGAACACTGCCATGGGGAATTCTGACAGCAAGTCCTAAATTGCACCATTGAGCTTTTTGCATGGTTGCTCTCCAATGAGTGGATTACATTTCATTGACTTCAATTTTACTAAGACATCAAGACAGTGATAAAATCTGAAGCTGACTAGGCTGTGGCAAAAATCAGTGGGCAGGATATTGGAGAGTTAGTATCATTTGATGGCTTCTCTCAAAGACACTTTCCATTACTTTCTTGACGATTCAGAACATCTGTCCATTTGTCTTGCTTTCTGGGGGAAGGACACATAGGTAATTTGTTGCATTGCCAAGTAGATACCAGAGATGAACAGTAATGGAATGAGAAGCATGCTGCGTTCTTCAAGATAAATCTTCAACACCATAGCTGGGTAACTGTCTGATCCCGATGCCTTTGGTGCATTTCGTACACTCAGCCTCTTCCTGGTATCACGTGTAGTAAATTAAATTCAAATTGGCCGAGTCTAGTTTCCATGATAGTAAAGATCTCAGGAGGAAGTGGCTGTGCAACAGGTTTTGTGGCATGAGGCACCATGTGATGAAACTGGTGTGCCCATGATATTGATGTGTGCATACCACCAGGACATGCTCTGTTTTTGCTGCTGCCATCAGGGAAGAGGTATCAGCACCGCAAGACTCATACCACCAGGTTCAGGAACAGTTGCCACCCTTCCACCATCAGACTCTTAATCAACAAACTCAATAAGAGACTCATTTAAAGTCTCTTACTTTGCACATTATTTATTATTGAAAATTTATTTTTTGCATTGAACAGTCTTTTTGCACTTCCTTCTTGTTTGTATTTGTCTCTTTTGTGTATGTATCTTTTCTTGAGTACAGTTTTATTGCACAATAAGTAGAAATTCTACCCAGCTCACAGGAAAAAGAATCTCAGGATTGTATGTGATGTCATGTAAGTACTCTGACAATAAATCTGAACTTTGAACTAATGCCACTTGAGTGAAACTGTGTACAAAATGCTTGGGCCTCTAAAACAGATGTTAGCTGGAGGGTCAAGGCTTACCCTGGCATTAGTTGAGTGGCTGGACTTTACATCGGCTGCTGTTGATGAGCATGAGTGACCAGCTTCTTCCAGATAGATACTTTCACTGAGTTTTCTGTTAGTAATTGCCACATTCTCCCACTTTTCCTGCTGGTCCTCAGCTCCTCCCAGAAACCCTATCCATTGTTTCCACAGCAAGACCCTCCAGGCTGTTATGATTCTCTCCCTATTACTGGAAGGCTCTGATCTTCCCTCATTCTGATCATTTGCTGGACAACTCCTTTGCTCCTTATGTCTATCATCTGGACTTCTAAAGGTGTGATACTGGATGAGAAAGGGGTTTGCACAAGTTTCCTGTGCAAGATGCAGTCTCCTGTGCACAAAGCCCTGGGCCATTTGTTCAATTGTATAAAATATCACTGGATGGTGGGCCCTTGCCCTTCTGCTCCTCTGCTTTAAGGCAGGTTTTCATGCATGAGACAATTTCCAGGCTAATGCCTTTAATTGTCACACATCCATGCAGATGAGTTCCTAGTTTTGAGATTTTATTACCAACAATGGCAAATAATGCAGTGTATTTATGAGTTGTTTGTCTTGGTTGAGGTCTTTAATAAAGAGCAGCAGCACAGATGTGATTTCCCCATTCCCCAAATCATTGCCAGGCTGTAAAATATTTAATACACAGAGGCTTATCCAATGTAAACACTCCAGTATGCCGCACAGCTTTGTACAGTAAGGTGAAAAGTGCCTGAAGGTTGTGTAACACAACAGCTGTTGCCTCATTCTGAAGATGAAAGTGCAAGGTAATGGGTCACAATGATGTGACACATTAGGTGATTAGCACATGAAGAACGTTTGTCGGCTCTTGGATTGTACTCTTTGGAGTTCAGAAGAATATGGGGCACCTCATAGAAACATTTTGAATATTGAAAGGCCTGGACAGAGATGTGGCAAAGCTGTTTCCCATGGTACGGGAGTCAAGAACAAGAGGGTACAATGTCAGGATTGAAGGGTGCTCATTTAAAACAGAGAAGGGGAGGAATTTCTTTAGCCGGAGAGTGGTGAAATTCTGAAATTTGCTACCACGGGCAGATGTTGGGTGCATTTAAGGCAGAAATTGATAGGTGTTTGAAGTGTCAGGGTATCAAAGGTTATGGGGTAAAGCAGAGAAGTGGGGCTGAGTGGGAGAATGGTTCGGCTTATGATGGAATGGTGGAGTGAGCTTGATAGGTTGAATGGTTTGCTTCTGCACCTTACGGTCTTATGAACACAAGAATGTGTGCAAAACAAATGCTACTCAGCTCTCTGCTTCTAAGTTGAGATAATGTCTGCCTATAACCTTTTTATTTATTGACTGAAAGCATTGGCTGCCAAAATATCTCATAGTGAAATTAAAAAAAAAGATTTGGGGCTCTAGCGTGATATAAACATAACAGGAATTTGTTTCTCTGGAAGTGATATGTAGGAACAGGTTATCCAGAGTAGGAACAGGTTATCCAGAGTAGGAACAGGTTATCCAGAGTAGGAACAGGTTATCCAGAGTGGGAACAGGTTATCCAGAGTGGTTTATACCTGTTGGTTTTTGTTTCTGTTGCACTGGGAGATCTAAAGTGAGCAGGAAAAGATGATTCAAGGGTGTTACTATGTGGTGAATTTCAATACTTTCTTCCTATCATCAGTTGATAGAGGAAGATATCTGGACCCTTCTCTACAAACAATGACTGGTCAACAACAGAATGTTTTGGAGTAAAAGGGCCAACATGCAGGAAACTCCACAGCTATACTTCAGTGACGGTGGGTGGTTTGCTCAGTATTTACTCCATTACACTATGTGGCCAACCTGTCCTTGGGCATTTTTGCCATGCTGGCATCCCAACACTCTGCATAGAATGCAATAGACAGGAATGATGATGCAAAGTATAATCTCACCAGAGATTAAGGGAAGCGAATGTGAAGCTCCCAAACTCTGTGGTAGCTGCCATTTTCCCCAGAGTCACTGTGGCCCAAATCAGGAGCCCACAGCGCTACAAACGGTCGCTGATCAGGTACCAGGACTCAGTCAAGTGCAGTACACTTATAAGTGTCCCCCATTATCTGCTAACTTTGGGAGGTCTAGTAGAGAAGTGTGCAAATGTATCAAGTTTGAACACCACAAAGTCCCAGGTGCAGTGACAATGGAGTTGGGTCCAGAGCCTCAGTGTACCTGAGAAAAGGGAAGAAAGTCAGCCTTAGTTCTTGATTTTAATCACTGCTTCCTTCTATGAACATGTACATCTGTTGGAAATAGAAAGCTTGGGATTACTGCTCAGAAACTCAACTAAACTAAATGAGTTTGTCATTTATGGATAATTACAGACAATCTGGGAGTGTAGAGATGCAAAGGAATGGTGTTAATGATTAGAAATTATTCACTCTTTATAGATTATTCTGGGATTTGGGCATCACTGTCTAATTGCTCTTGAGAAATGATGTCGAGCTACTTTCTTGAACTGCTGTAGTCCTCCTGGTGAGAGCTGTTGGAAGGGAGTTCCAGCATTCAGACTGGGTGACAATGTTGGAAGGGCAATATTTTTCCAAACCAGAATGGTTTGTGACTTGGAGGGGAACCATGTGCCTGTTGTCCCTGTGCTTCGTGTGGTGGAGACTGCATGTTTGGGAAACACTGATGGAGTAACTTCAACAGTTATGCTGGAGGGAATGAATGGTCAGGGAGGAAGGTGGGATGCCAATTAAGCAGGCCATTTTGTCCTGGATGGCATCAAATTTCTTGAGAGGTGCAGCTGCACACATCCAGAAAGCGAAGAGCACCTCATCACACTCCTGACTCATGTTGAGAGTTGGTTGAAAGCCTGTGAGATTTCAGGATACATGCCACCTGCTGCAGGATACCCAGTTTCTGACCTCCTCTTCAGAATCAGAATTTATTGTTATAAACATGTCACAAAATTCATTGTTTTGTGGCAGCATCATTGTGCAAACTTTGATATAAACCACCTGACAAAATAAATAAAAATAGCACAAGAGAAAGAAAGAAACAAAGTAAGGCAGTGTCTATGGTTTATCGTTCATTCAGTAATCTGATGGAAGCAGGGAAGAAGCGGTCCTTGTGCTGCTGAGTGCTTGTCTTTAGGCTGCTGTACCTTCTTCCCAATGGTAGCAGAGCGAAGAGGGCATAGCTGGGTGCTGGGATCCTTGAGGATAGTGATTGCTTTCTTAAAACAATGCCTCGTAGATATCCTCAGTGGAGTGATGTCGCAGGCCGAGTTAACAATCCTCTGGAATTTTTTCTTGTCCTGAGTGTTGGCACCTCCATACCAGAGAGTGATGAAAGCAGACAGAATGCTCTCCATGGTACACCTGTAGAAGTTTCCGAGAGCCTTTGGTGACATACCGAATCTCCTCAAATTCCTCACAAAGTATAGCTGCTGGCAAGCTTTTTACATGATTGTATCAACATGGAGACTCCAGGACAGATCCTCGAAGATGTTGACACCCAGGAATTTTAAGTTCTTGACCCTGTCCACTGCTGACTCCTCGATGAAGACTAGTTTGTGTTCTCCTGACTTCCTCCTAAAGTCCATAATCATCTCCTTGATTTTGCTAACTTTGAATGCAAGGTTTGCTGTTGTGACACCACTCAACGAGCTGATCTATCTCCCTCCTGCTTCCTTATTACCATCTGTGATTCTCCTCTTGTTGTTACAATACTTGTGCGTGGGCCCAGTTGAGATTCCAGTCAGTAGTGACCCCTGAATGTTGATACTGGAGTAATAAGTGATGGTGATTGAATATCAAAGCATGCCACAAATTGCAGTGATTTACTGCTGGATAGGAAAAATATATCCATTGTTTCCACCCTGCTAACTCTCATTGTGAGAATGACCTGCTGAAACATTGGAAAGGTAGCTGGCACCACAGACAGAGACAAATCATTATTATCAGAAGACTGCAGAGAAACTGTAAAGGTTTACCTGAGCCTTCATGGAAACAATGGTCTCCTCAAGTTCCTTTTGAATGGCAACAGGCAACAGGCCTTTGATTTTCAATTCGCACTCTTGTTGGATATGAATGATCTGGAAAGAAACGGGGAGAATGCAAATCGATTTTCACTTCGATCTCAAGACTGTCTATTGTTATGAGATGAACAAAAGTCAGCAGGTTGATGTGAATGAACTTGGATCCTTATTAAAAATGGGAAGTCCTGTTATTAAAGTGATAAAGATGTATTTGTGAAGCAGGAAACTGCAGATCCCGGCATTTTGAGCAAACAAATGGAGATTGGCAGCAGATTAAGAACAATTCTCTTTCATGAAGTGTCTTTACCTTAATAAAAATATTCTGGGCAAAATTTTGACTGGCTTAAAAAATATCAAATGTTAGAACAGCTGTCAAAATTTTATGGAGCAATAAAGCAGGAGGGAAATAATAGTTCTACAGAAGAATTTCAAGGCCTGAGGAGCTAGGCAGTTGAGACAAGGGTATTAATCCACAATGTGGAGTGGATTATTCTACCAATTTATGCATGAGACCACAAAATACCCACAACTTCCTCATTTAGCACCACCAAAGCCCTATTGTAATTGTGTTGATTTCAAATAAAAATTCAGCAAATGAGCTATTGCTGTGGAAGATATTGTTTATGAACTTGGCACACAGTATAATGAGGCAGTGCTGGTGGCTGCATGGGATATCATTTGTCTAACCATGACTCACTGAAGTGTAATTGGATGGATGCAGGAAGCAGTGGGAGGTCACAATCCTTTAAAAAGGTACCAGACCTGTTGCTGGAGACCACTAGAGTGCGTTGGGTGCCTCTGGACTGAGAAAGATTGCTAGGGGTAACATAGGTAACTGAGGGATCTATTGGAGTTGGATTTTAAAAAAAATTAAATTTTAAATTTAAAAAATTTAAACATACAGCACAGTTACAGGGCCTTTTGGCCCAGGAGCCTGTGCCGCCCAATTACACCCAATGGACTTACAACCCCTGGTACATTTTTGAATGGTGGGAGGAAACTGGATCCCCTGGAGAAAACCCACGCAGACTTGGGGAGAAAGTACAAACTCCTTACAGACAGCGCAGGATTTGAACCCTTGTTTTGATTGCTGGCGCTGTAACAGCGTTACGCTAACCATTAATTTAATTGGAATTCTTTGTTAAGAAAAAACTGCATCTTTTAAAAAAAAGCATTCAATTCCTTTTGATGTCATTTTCAAGACATCCCAAAGAACCACCTTTTGAGCATGATTATTGTCAAAATGCAGGAAACAAGACTGCCAATTTACGTGTAGCAAGATCCAACAAATAATGGTGAGTTAATCATCAGATAATTTGGTTAAAACCTCCGGACTAAAGGATAATTATAAATCAAGATACAAAGGAGAACTCTTTGCCCATTTTTGAATGGTGCCATCTTGTCACTGAAGAGGACTGAAGGGGTTGCAGTGTAACAGGGTGTAAGGAGGTCCTGTTGCAGGAATGTAGAACTTTGGTTAAGCTACACTTGGAATACTGTGTGCAATTCTGGTTGACCTGTGACAGGAAGAATGTGGAGACTTTGGAAAGGGTACAGAAGAGGTTGACCAGGATGTTGCCTAGTTTAGAGGGTGTGAGTTAAAGAGAGAAATTGGACAAACTTGGGTTGTTTTCACTGAATTGTAGGAGGGTGAGGGGATACTTGATAGAAGTTTCTTTTTAAACCACAAATATATTTTATTCACAATAAATTATTTACAAACAAAACCATTCAAAGTCTTTTTACATCCACAATGGTTTTCATAAATATATACTTTTATCAATGTACATTGTTACATTTGTCTCTAAATATTGTACACTGTTACCACCACTACAGCACCTTGTTGGCTCTCCCCCCCTCTGTTGGTTCAGGAACTCCTTCAGTCTCAGCCCCTCAGTTCCCGGTAATGGGAAGACTCTAGACTAGGGGTTCCCAACCTTTTTGTTCCTCTGTACCCCTTGGGCATTTTCATAGGTTCCCATGTACCCCTAAAAATGAAGGATTAAAAAAAAATACGACATTGTGCAATCTGACTGCAGATTACAACACCATGTATTGTACAGTAATGGTTATTCTCTCACACCCAATGTACCCACCGAAAAGTGCAAATGTACCACTGGGGGGACATGTACCCTAGGTTGGGAACCCCTGCTCTAGACTGTGGTCCTTCCCCACAGCACCCTTGCGTTGCTGCACCAAGCCCCATTGCATCCCTCAGTACATACTCCTGCATCCTGGAATGTGCCAGTCGGCATTCCCTCACCGACATCTCTGTATGCTGGAAGACCACAGTGCATCTTTCACCAAGTTGATGGCCTTCCAGCAGATCTGGATATCTAATTCTGAATGCGTCGCTGGGAACAGTCTGTAGATCAGAGAGTCCTCTGTCACGCTGATGCTGGAGATGAACCGTGACAAGGACCTTTGCATCTTTCTCCACACACTCTTTGCAAATCTGCATTCAGCAAAGAGGTTGGCGTCTGTCCTGATAGAAGATACCTGATAGAAGTTCATAAAGTTACGAGAGACATTCATTAGGTGGCCAGTCAGTATCTTTTCCCCAGGATAAAAGTGCCACACACTTAAGGATATGATTAAAGTGAGGGAGAGGAAGTTTAAGGCATAGCTATGGGATAAATATTTTAGAGTGCCTGGAATGGACCATCGCGAATAGCAGTGGAAGCAGATAAAATAGTAATGTTTAAGAAGCTTCTAAATAGACTCATGAATATGCAGAGAAATAGAGGGATATGGATCAGGCGCAAGCAGAATGATTTTAGTTAGATTTGGACATCAGCAAGCCCAAATACCATAAATAGTTGTGATACTTCACTATCTGATGAGCTGAACACTTTTTAGGCTCACTTTGACAGGAAGAACACAATAGTGCTATGACAACCCTATGATATCTGTCTCTGAGGCCGACATCAGAACATCATTCAAGAGGGTGAACCCTTGAAAGGTGTCAGGCCCTGATGGCAACCAACTAGCCAGAGTGTTCACGGACATTTTCAATCTCTCATTGCTGCAGGTTGGAGGTTCTCACCTGCTTCAAAAGTGCATCAATCATCCCGGTGCCCGAGATGAGCAGGGTGACTATTGCCCAGTAATAAAATGCTTTGAGGTTGTTTATGGCCAGAATTAACATGTACCTAAGTAAAGATCTGGACCCACTGCAATAAGCATACCATCACAATCACTCCACAGCAGATGCAATATCACTGGCTCTCTACTCAGCTCTGGATCACCTAGATAACAGCAACATATATGTCTGGCTACTCTTCATTAACTATAGCTCAGTCTTCAACACCATCATTCCCTCAGTGCTGGTCAACAAGCTCCAAAACCTGGTCTGTTGAACCCCACTCTGCAATTGGATCTTTGACTTACTCATTGGAAGACCATAGTTAGTACGATTTGGAAACAACATCTCTTCCTCACTGACGATCAACATAGGCACACCTCAGGGATGTGTGCTTAGTCCACTGCTCTACTCACTCTACACCCATGACTGTGTGGCTAAGCCAAATTCAAACGCCAATTCAAATGCCATCTACAATTTTGCCGGAGGTTGGCAAAATCACAAATTTGCACTCAATTTTAGCAAAACTAAGGAGCTGATTGTGGACTTCAGGAAGAAATCAGGAGAACACGAACCAGTCCTCATTGAGGGCTCAGCAGTGGAGAGGGTCGAGAACTTCAAATTTCTGGGAGTTAATATGTCTGAAGATTTGTCCTGGAGCCTCCATGTCAATGCAATCACAGAGAAGGTTGGCCAGCAGCTATATTTCGTGAGGAGTTTGAGAAGATTTGGTATGTCACCAAAGACACTCAAAAATTTCTACAGGTGTACCACGGAGAGCATTCTATCTGATTGCATCACTATCTGGAATGAAGGTGCTGATGCACAGGGCAGGATAACCTCCACAGAGTTGTTAACTCGACTAGTGATATCACGGGCACCAGACTTCACTCATTCAAGGACATCTACATGAAGCAGTGTCTTAAGAATGCAGCCTCTATCCTCAAGGACCCCAACCATCCAGGCCATGTCCTCTTCACTCTGGTACCATCAGGAGAGAGGAACAGGAGACTGAAGATGGGCACCCAGCAGCACAAGGACAGCTTCTTCCCATCCAACATCATATTTCTTAATGGACAATGAACCACTGATACTAACTCACTTTCTCCTATTTTCTTGCACTATTTATTTATTTTGAAATATAATTAATAGCAAAGCAATGAATTTCGTGATATGTTCATGAAATTAATTCTGATTCTGATGTTTGGCACAGATATTTAGTCTAAAGGGCCTGTTCCTGTGCTCAACTGCCCCTTGTCCAAACTCAGTACAGTACTTGCACTGAAGGCATGGATCTCCCTAGCTATGTGGATGGCTACAATGGGGACCAAACTCACATTCACAACCTTTATTTCATTGTACCTTTAATATAGCAGAAAGGTTTCTGAGCACTTTACACAAGTGAACAGTGTGCCACATAAACAGGACATTAGGACAGATAAGCAAAAAGCTGATCAAAATGGCAGGTTTTCAGGAGTTCTTTGGAGATGGAGGAGGAGGTAGAGAATCGCTGATGTGGAGGGGAAGTATTTCAGAGCTTAGAACCTTGGCAGCTGGCAATAGTAGAACAATCAATTCTGGCTTGCTGGGTTGGGGGCGGAGGGTGGCGAGGCAGACTTGATCGGGGACAGTCTGTACAACAATTAGAAATTGTGCAGATGACTTCCACTGCAGAAGCCAGAAGTGAAGTCTGCGAATCTGACTGAAAAAACCCTCACAGTGGTCAGAGCACTTCACAGTTTCTTGGAGGCAGCTTTCAGTAGGTACATAATTATTTCTTTCCTGTCAGCCTGTTCTGCATCTTTCTAAAGTACTTTAGCTACAGCTAATCTTTGATGTCTGCAAGTCAAAAATTCAATTCCATCACAACAAGAATGTCAAAAAAATTCAGATCTATAACATTTTCTTATAATAGTGTGATAATAAGGTGCACACTCAACAGATCCTATCCATATTACTTTGAACACTTAAAAAAACCTTTCACTGTAGAGATTATTTTATAACATTAGTTTATGGCTTCAAAAGATTATGAGGCACCCCACCCCCACTTTGACCCCACCCACTCATGAAAATCTCTTTACTGCTGACTTGTCAGTTAGGATTCTATTGAACCTCAATAATTCTGACATCGGTATGAAATTACCTGGTTCTTGAGAACAAGAACCCAAATTGTTGAGAATTAGAGCTGCAATTATAGGTGAATTAAGGGTAGATATAGGGATCAGTCACATTTTTAGTTGATTCACAACATCAAAAGTTCTTCAAGGATTTAATACTTCAAAATATGAAAATATTTTGAATAAAACACCCATCTCAACCCACTTTATCCTGACACAGTTCAGATTAAATGTTATTTTATATAATTTGGTGGGCAAGGGTTGTTACTGCACTAGTCATTGTGAAATGTCACTTCAAACGGACTGGCGTAGACAGGCATAGGCGTATCTATGTTATGGTATGTACCCTGGGCACCACTTGAAGGATGGGCACCATTGTCCTCGCCCACCAATCCTCCTAAGAGTTTAAAAACAAGCTCATATGTGCTATTTAGAGCAGAAGTGCTCATTGAGTTAGTGTCGGCATTGTTGACACTTTCTGCCATTTAATGACAGTTCTCTTGACCAATCTGTGCCTCGGATGTGCCAGTTCAGCATCCCCTTCACTGCTGGTGTCCTCGCACACCCACCAAAACCTGCACATTTGGCTGTGAGCTTCCTATTAAACCTGGCACTGAGCATTTTCCGAGGGGTGAGAGCTCCAGCACCAATCCTCCTTTAATGATGATGTAAAAAATAAGTTGCAAGCTCGGCAAGCAAGTAGCTGAAAGTTGGCAATTTGTGGCACACACACACATACACACTGGCAGAGCCCATCCTGCCCCAAGCCCGACTCCTCCAACACCCCTTGTCCAATTTATTTCAAACAGAATACTTTTTAAACCAGCAAGAGAATAATTGGCATTAGTAATTTTACTATAACTGCAAAGGGGTGGATTCTGAGTGGAACGTTGGGAACTCCGGTGACTGGAGCACCCGATGCCCAACTTTGAACCCTCCCCTTGGCCTACCACGCATGGAGCAGTAGGCTGAGTGGAGGGTTTGGAGTTGGCGTCAGGAGTTCAGGTATGCGCCTGTAGGCCGACTGCCGAGTGGGCAGGTTTGGAGTCAGGTATCGGGAGCTCCAGTGTGTGGTAGGCCAAGGGGAGGGTTCAGAGTTAAATGTTGGGCACTCCGGTTACCAGAGCTCCTGATGCCTGACTCCAAACCCTCCTGCCAGCCTACACCAGAGCTCTCGATGCTTGATTCTGAACCCTCCCCTGTTCCCTGTTGGATTCAGGGTTGAGGAGGATGTGCGCTGAAGGATGAGTTTGAGCATAGACTTCAGCATCTTCGCTCGGTGCTCGGTGCTAAGAGTCACCTTTCTACTGAAGAGAAGAGAGGGCATCTGTGGGAACAGTGACAGCCGCTCAACTCCTTTAACTTTGGCTGCTCCGTGGCAGCCCGTGGGACACCGTTTGCTGCTTTCATTCACTACTTTAAAGTAGGCAGAGGGTTTTAAAAAATTGAAATGACTGTCATGTATTTCTAAGATGTAGATTATTTTCCAATATCTCAATATATCCAACACAACGTTGGATATGACTATTTTAGAGTTCTACAGCAGCGAGGACAGGTAGGGAAAGCCAAGTGGATGGCATGGTGGTGGTGAGGGATGTTTACAGGGTGAAGGGTGGAAGTAAGTGAGTTTTAACGGGGGGGGGGAGGGGTGCGCAATTTCAGTGCCTGCCATAGACGCTGTTTTCCCTAGATATGCCACTGCAGACAGGCTGTAAACTGTTACAGGTTCAATATCTGATGTTAGACGTTGTTGACACTAAGACTCAGAGAAAGGGAATAAGATAGTTGACCAAAATGTTGATCAAGGGTAAGTTTTTAAAAAGTATCTTACAGGAGGAGAGAGATCAAGTTGCTTGTCACATGTGCCAAAGGTGCAGTGATAGTGGTCGTTTTGCGAGCAGACCTGTTGGATTTCAGATTTATTGTCAGAGTACTTACATGACTTCACATACAACCCTCAGATTCCTTTTTACTGTGGGCATGGCAGAATTGGTAGTGCAAAAATAAACTGTGCAGAGGTAAACATGTAAACAAATAAAAGAACAGTAAACAATAACAAATTTAAACAAACTGACTGTGCAGTACAGAGAAGAAAGAAAATCCTTAAATGAGTCTCGTCTTAAATGAATGACAGCTTATATATAGTACAGCAAATAAGGCACAAGACAAAAAGTGCAGATGTCTCTGACAGGACTCTCTTCTGCTTCTCATTTGCTGGACTCATGGTGCCTCTTTGTGTGCCTTTATGGGTGGGGGGGGGGGGGGGGGAAGAGAGTGAGAGAGATTCATATACCTGGATAGCTGAAGACAATGTTGGCAAGAATGGAGCAATGGAAACCGGACACTGAAAGATCTATTGATGGAGTAGATGGAAGAATTCATACACATTGGAGTAATGTAGATACTAGAGATATGTAACCATTTTCCCAGTTTGGCTGCTCCCCTTTAAATTATTTTGGAACATCATAGCTCTCTCCATTCCCTTTGTTCTACTCGGTCCCCACTGGCTCTCTTGAACAATTCAAGCTTTCAATTTCTTCCTCAGCCTCCTGGCCTTGTCTCACCCTACCTTTGCTGTCTGTACAGTTTCTGGTCCCCAAACCAGTTCTCTGATCTTATATCTTTTATTCCTCCCAAGACAATTTATTTTTTCAAGCATGTCCCTCCTGCCTTGTGCTCTCCCTTCACTAATCATTGTAACTTACACCACAACAGGAGTCTGTTCAGCCCATCCCATTCAGGTTCAGGATATTTAGATTGATCTGAAGTCCTGTCGGTCACAGCATTGAAATGCTCATCCAGATACCCTTTAGAATTTTGGGGTTTCTATGTCTTTCATTCTCAGGGGTATAGATACTCACTATTCCTTGGATGAGGACTTTTTTGTCAATTTCCCTTTACATTAAAATTCTCAGAGCTTTAAAGCTTTCCTTCAACTGCTTTAACTTGTGCCTCTCAAGACTGTTTCCCTTTCACCCCGGCTTGGTATATTTTTCTTTTCAGTTCATCCAGTTTTCGGCAGACGGCTCCCCTTAGGTGAGGAACAGTTACAAAATGTTATGTGCTGTTGCACAACATCCAGCACACAATTATGGGCACCATACAACCAGCTCTTGCCTGTGCTTGACAAACCCTGAGGAAAAAAGGCAAATTCATTCCAATGAGGTAAAACTTCAAAGGGATCCTGCAAGACAACTTTTGAATAGCTCTTCAAAGAAAGCCCCGCCAAAGAACAACGACAGCATGTGTTAAATGGTGAGCTAGAGAAAGAGAATGATACGCTGAATAAAATAATAAAAAGCCTTCATCTCCTTGGGTTATCAAAGCAATCAGGGACAAACCATTTAAAAAAAAATTAGCAGTGAGACCGCTAACTGCTGTGTCCGTCTCTCAGATACCTATGATGGAACGCTCCCTGCAGGAGGGAGGATTCTTCTGTAAAGGTGCGAAGTAATACAGGAATTGAGAAACTGCTGCTAACAACATATCACTACATCATTGTTTCATCCCCAATCATGCCCAGTTAGTTCCAGCAGTTTGTAGTTTGTTTGCTTGTAGTTTGTGATTTCCGATGAAGAAGACAAATAGCAAAAGGAAGACGGTCTGAATACAACCTTCTGCGGCATCAAGATATCTCAGCATGTGTTACAATCGATGAAGTGGTTAGAGGGTGTGATCACTCTTCAATACTGGGAAACATGCCCATTGATGTGTGCCCAACAACTGGTAAAAGAAACTGACCAAATAGAATAAACGATGTCTCACTCAAAGTCACATCTGAGTGACGTTAACCTGACCACCCTGAATAGAACAATAATCTAGCTGTCCTTGGACAAGACCCGATTAGAACATAGAACATTACAGTACAGGCCTTTCAGCCCATGATGTTATGCCAACCTATATATACCTTAAAAAAATAAATCCTCACTACCTCATAACCCTCTATTTTTCTTCCATCTGTGCCTGTCTAGAATCTCTTAAATGCCCCTATTGTTCTAGCTTCCACTACCGCCCCTGGCAATGCATTCCAGGCACCCACAACTCTGTGTGTAAAAAAACTAACCCCTCCTGATGTCTCCCCTAAACCTCGCCCTCCCTTCACTTTGTACAGATGTCCTTTGATGTTTATTCTGGGTAAAAGGTCTACCTTACATCTTGGAATCGTCTTCTCCATCAACATTCTATGGACTTACAGAGCTACATTAAGGACATTGCAGGAAGTCTTCAGCAGTGTCCACATTCCCACCAATGTTACTTCAACATGTGAAATCGGACAACGTAAAGTCAACACTGCACTAGAACCTATTACTTTCCTGAAGAATAAGTGAAATGAAAATTTCTGTTTTTCAACATTCTGTCTCAAAATCTGATTACCATACACCTCCCACAAAAACCTGTGTAATGCATCAGAGGTGATTAAAGAGCTTAGAGTAAAGGAACAATTAGGAAGCAGCGATCACAAGATGATTAAGTTCAATTTGAGATTTGACAAGTCAGATCTGTTGGTATTTCAGTGGAATAAAGGGATTTACAATGGCATGAGAGAGGAACTGGCCAAAGTGGATTGGAAGGGGGCACTAGTAGGGATGGGAGAGCAGAAATGGATGGAGTTTCTGCAAGAAATGAGGAAGGAGCAGGATAAAGTTATACCAAAAAAGAGGAAATATTCAAATGGAAAAATATCACAACTGTGACGACAAAGGAAATCAAAGGCAATGTAAAAGCAAAAGAGAGGGCATAGAAAGAAGCAAAAATTAGTGGGAAGATCGAGGAAGGTAACCAAAAACTCATAAGAAGGGAAAAGATGAAGTATAATTATCAAATAATATCCTTTCCCCCAGCTCAGCTCTCTCTCTCTCCCCTTTTCCCTCTATTTCTTTTCACAGAGCCAAAATAAATTCTCACCTTTCCTCTTATCATATCCAATTAACACCTTTTGGCTGTTGGTCTGTACTCCTCCCTTGCCATTCTTCAGTCTTTATTCAGATGCCTTCTTGTTTTTTGCTTGTACATCAAAGAAGGGCTCAGGCCCAAAACATTGATAATACATATTTCCCTTCTATTAACGCTGCGAGAATGACTGCGTTCCTCCGGCATTTCTCTGTGTTTTTACTATAATCACAGTGTCTGCAGACTTTAATGTTTCACTCCAGCAAATAACATCAAAAAGGATACAAAAAAAGCTTCTTCGGGTATATAGAGTAACAGAGAGGTAAGAGTAGATAAAAGTCAATTGGAAATTATGCTAATAATGGGAGACAAAGAGATGGCATCACTGTGGAAAAATCAAGCAGTGTGTGGATATCAAAGGACACCAGGAAGGGAAGTGAGTGTAGTTACTAGTTCAAAGGAGAAGGTGCTCAGAAAGTTGAATGGTCAAAGGGTGGATGTCTCCCAGACCAGATGCATCACACCCTTGGGTTCTGAAAGAAGCACTGATAGAGATTGTGGAGGCATTGGTAATGATCTTTCATGAATCAAAAGATTCTGGTATGGTCTGGGAGGACTGGAAAATCATAAATGTCACCCCACTATCCAATAAGGGAGAGAGACAACAGAAAGGAAATTATAGACCAGTTAGCCTGATGCCAGTGGTTGGGAACACGTTGGAGTAAATCGTCAAGGTTGAATTTATGGAGTACTTGGAAAGACATGACAAGATTGAGTGGCATGATTGGCATAGTGGTTAGCGCAATGCCTTTACAATGATCAGGGCAGGGGTTCAAATCCTGCGCTGTTTGTAAGGAGTTTTATGTTCTCCCCGTATCTGCGTGGGCTTTCCCGGGGTCTCTGGTTTCCTTTCACCATTTGAAATGTACCGGAGGTGTAGGTTAATTGGGTGGCACTGACTCGTGGGCTGAAATGGCCCCTTATTGGGCTGAATGTCTACATCAAATAAATAAATTAATTAATAGATATATGCTAAAGCTAGCATGGTTTCCTTAAGGGAAAATCTTGCTTGACAAACCTATGGAATTCTCTGAAGAGGTGACAAACAGGCTGGATAAGGAAGATGCAGTGGATGCTGTGTAGTTGGATTTTCAGAAGGCCTTTGACAAGGTGCTGCACATGAAGCAACTTAAGATAAAGCCTCATGGTATAACAAGAAACATACTAGTATGGATAGAGCATTGGTTGATTGGCAGGAAGCAGAGTGTTGGAATACGAGGATCATATTCTGTTTGGCTGGCAGTTACTAGTGGCATTCCACAGGAATCAGTTTTGGGGACAATTATTTTTATGTTGTATATTAATGATTGGATTATGGAATGACTGGCTTGGTGGCCAGGTTTGCAGATGATATGAAGGAAGATAGAGGAGCAGGTAGTGTTGAGGAAACTGGGAGGTCGCAGAAGGACTTAGACAGATTAGGAGAATGGGCAGAGAAATAGCAAATGAAAAACAATGTTGGGAAATGTACAGTCATGTACTTTGGTCGAAAAAAATAAAGGGGCAGACTATGTTCTTTAAATGGTGAGAAAACTAAAAATACCCCGATACAAAGGGACCTGGAAATCCTCATGCAGGTTATCCTGAAGGTAAACTTTCACTTTGAGTCAGTGGTGAAGAAGGCAAATACAATGCTGGCATTCATTTCAAGGGGAATAGAATATAATAATGTTGAGGCTTTATAAGGCACTAGTGAGTCCTCACTTGGAGTATCATGAACAGTTTTGGGCTCCTCATTTAAGAAAGAATGTGCTGACGTCAGAGAGGGTTCACAGGAGTTCATAAGCAGGATTCCAGGAATGAAAGGGTCATCATATGAGAGGCGTTTGACAGCTCCCAGCCGATACTCATTGGAATTTAGGAGAATGAGGGTGATCTAATTGAAACATTTCGAATGTTGAATGGCATGGACAGAGTAAATGTTGAAAAATTGTTTCCCCATGGTGGGAGAGTTTAGGATAAGAGAATACAACTTCGGGATTGAAGGGTGTCTGCTTAGAACAGAGATGCGGAGGAATTTCTTGAGCCAGATTGTTGTGGAGGCCAAGTCATTGGGTGTAGTTAAGGCAGAGATGAATAGGTTCTTAATTAGCCAAGGCATCAAAGATTATGGGGAGAAGGTCGGGCAGTGGGGCTGAGTGGGAAAATGGATCAGCTCATAATTCAGTGGCGGGGCAGACATAATGGGCTGAATAGCCCATTTTTGCTCCTATGTTTTATGGCCTTAAAACATTGTCCAAGACCTTGTGGAAACTTGGCTAGCTTTTTACTTAAGGATGGTCGATCCTTTTGTTTTCACATTTCATCTGATAAACAACCTCCTACAGTAAGCACTCTTGCAGTACTGCATTGGAGTTTCAACATATATATATCAGTGTCTGGTGAGAGCTAGCTGTGAAGCCATGATGAAACCTGACATTTCTTTAGGTTATTTTTGTGTGGACAGATTCCGCTGAGTATGAACTCCCAGTAGGAATTCTTAATTCATTCTTCACCTATAGCTTCAACCTATCAGGATCACTGTTCTCCTGACATTTCCTTTTGAGGCTCCACTTTCAAGTGAACAGATAACCTAGAAGGAGATACTTTGTAAAAATGCCACAATAAAAAAAACACAGGTAAACAGCTGCTGTCAGACTTTCCTTGTTCAGGGCTTTAAGGCTGAATCAAAAGACTGAAGATTTCCTTCTGTGCCCTGGACAATGCATTTTATGTTGTCTCATTTTTATCCCCTAATCATAACCATAGTCATAGAATTCTACAGCACGGAAACAGGCCATTTGGCCCAAATTGTCCATGCTGACCAAGACATTTCCATTTGATTGTATAAGGCTCTTATCTCTAAAACTTTGCTATTAATATACCTGCCTAAATATCTTATGAATATTTCAATTGTCACCACTTCTGCCACACTCTCTGGCAGCTCGTTCCATATACCAGCCATCCTTTGTGTGAACAAAGTGCCCTCAGGTCCCTTTTAAATCTTGTCCCCCTCAATCCTCTGCCCTCTAGTTTTAGATTCGACTACTCAGGGAAAAGGGCAATGATTATTCACCTTATCTATGATTCTCATGATCTTATAAACCTATATAAGGACCCCCCCCACCCCTTAATCTCCTGGGAGAAAAGTTATAATTCTCGTTATAATTCAAAGAACATAGAACAGAACAGCAGAGGAACTGGCCCTTTAACAAATGTGTGCATGCAGATACGATGACTAAGTTAAACTAAAACTCAGCTGCTTGAACATGATATGTATCCCTCTGTTCCCTGCACATTTCATATGTCTATCTAGAAGCCTCTTATCTGCCTCCACCACCATACCTGGTATCTAGCTCAAGGCACCCACCACTCTCTATGTAGTCTAGCCACTCACCCCCCCCACCTTAACCAAACAAGTACATTCTCCAGAATGTGATACTTGTAGTCTGCATGGAAGACTCTCGTCATCCTTCTCGCAATTTCATTAACTTCTGATGCTCCAGAGAAAATAACCCAAGTCCATCCAATTTCTCCCTACAGCTCACACCTACCAAACCAGGCAACAACCCAGTAAACTTCCCCTGCATCCTTCTCCCCCAACCCAACAAAGCTTCGTAAACTGTCTGTAATGAGACATCAAAAATTGCAATAACATTTTGACCGTGGAGAGCGAGAGAGCGGAGATGCAGTGCTCCCGTGGGGTTCAGTCACCCAATCAAGTGCCGCTGGCTCTGAATGGGTTTTGAATGGCCGTTGAGGGAACTGATGGGCGTTTTTATTTGGAATCCTGTGACTGCAGGTCTGCGCCCAAGCTGTGGGCTGCTGGAGAATGCTGTTGCGAGACTCGTGCTGGGCTGGAGGGGTACCAGGTATCAGAACTGGGATGCGAGGAGGTGCCAAGGGTGCTGAAGGGTTCCTGACCATGTTGGAGGTTTGGATCTGGAGCTTGGGTTGCCAATAATTTGGACTGGACTATGTGTGGCTGCGAAAGTGCTGGAAGTGAATCTACAGACACACAATTCCTCGGGGGGCGGGGTCCTCATTTTTGCTTCTTTTTCTGACTGTAAGTCTGACTGTAAGAACTGAAAGAGGCTCTTAGGCAATTTCTGCTGGTGGCAAATCTGTCTGCCTTGGAGAAGGCAAAAAGAAATTTCATGTAATAGGACACTGTTTTATTACTAAGATAAATTGAATTTTGAATCATGTGTGGCCCTACCAAGTTTTCATGGCTGCAACATGACTTTTCTACTCCAATGCTTAATGCTTTGTCCAGTGAAGGCAAGTTTACCAAATGTTCTCGTACCACCTTATTTACTTATGTGGCCACTTTCAAGAATTCTTGGACTCAAACCCCCAGATCCACCTGCACATCAATGAACCTTAGAGTCCTGCCATTAACTGTTAACATTTCCCTTAAATTTGACTTCCCAAAGTGCAACACCTCACAGTTGTCCTGGGATGGATGAACAGGCTCTTCTATCAGGGCAAGTGTCAGTTGGGTGACTTTATTCCATGGAGTTTAGAAGAATTAAGGGCAATCTTATGCCCTCAAACATGTAAGATCCTGAGGGGGCTTGACAAGGCAGGATGTTGAGATGTTTCCAGTAATGGGAGAGTCATGAACAAAGGCACATTGTTTAAAAAAAAAAGGATTGGTCATTTAAAATAGAAGTGCCAAGAAGAAACCAAATCTCTGGAATTCTCTGTACCTGACGACAATGGAAGCTGGAAAACTGGGTATATTTGTGCAAACAGATAAATATTTGAAAGATCAAGGAATTGAAGGTTATGGGAAACAGTCAGAGGGGAAGATTTGAGGCTAGCATAGACCATATTGAATAGCAGTCAAGTGTGAGCAGTCAAGAGGTCTACTCCTGGTTCCTATTTTCTGGTGTTCTTGTGATGTATTGAGGATTAGTAAATCACAGAAAATATATTGCAGACATCAACTTCACTTCACAAAAACACAGGTATGGAGAATGGTAATGTCACCAGGCTAATGTTTTACTATAGGAATTAAAATTTATGGCATTTGCCTGGATTCGATTTAAAATGAAGTTACTGTACATTGTAACAAAGTTACACTGATGTAAATACTCATGTCAAAGCCCTCTGTTTTGTTTCCCACTCTTCAAAATCAATATATTCAACATTATTGAAGTCCTTAATAAGAGGTGATTGTGGCAATTGGCTATAAAATTGAGATATTGTTCTAAATGTGCTGAATGTTTCTGCTGTGCACATCTTGTGTGAATACAAGCTTCCACCTTGTTAGACCCAGAGAGAAATGACAGACATCAAGCCAAAGAATGAAACCTTTTATTTACAATGAGAACTATTTATAGTATTTACAATGTCCTTGGTCCTGAGGGAACTCTTGCAAGCTATCTCACACACATAACTGGATTAGTTGATTGATGGCTCAAGTTCCGAGAACAGGTAACACCCACTCCTGGAGATGGTGGGGTTGCTCTGTTTAGAGCATCTTAGCCCCTCCCCCTTTGAGCTGGCTCTCATATGAGTGGAGTCTGGGTCCACTTGGAAGGACTACACTGGTCTCCGAACTCTTTGAGATTTCCTTATGGGTTCCAGTGTTGTAGAGGGTATAAGCTCGTTTCCATGTGATGGGTGTGATTGCTGGTTCAATGGTTTTTGAAGTTCAAATGTGTCCAACAGGGCACCAAGGCTGAGTTGTGCAGGTGATGCTTCAGCGAGGTTGCATTCTGTTGGTGGCAACATGTTGGCAGTCTGGTCTATCTGTCTGGTCCAACTTGTACACCATACATCTGACTTATCTTGTATTTCCGCACCAACCCATGTTGACCATCATGAAATGTGCTTTCTTTGGATCCATACAAGTGATTGTACTGTTGTTCATATCATAATCTCTTGGTCCAGATTCTCGTCTTTGTGAAAATATGATGTCATATGGTGCTCATATTTTCCTACCAAAGAAGTTTTCAGCAGGCAAAGTGCCACCTGAACCATGGGTTTGGAGTGATCCTGTAATTTAACAAGAATGTCTGCAGGATCTCCTCTGTTTGTACCCTCCCCCTTGCCCTTGTTCAGAGCTTGTTTGAACGTATCTACAAAATGTTCTGCTTGACCATTGGACTGAGGATGATATGGAGGCAAGTGTATATGCGTGGTGCCGTATTGCTTGCAAAACAAAAATTGAACCTGGCTGCAGTGAAATTTGTCCCATTTATCTCAAACTATCGTTACAGGAGAACCGAATCAATTGAATATGGACAAATATGAATAAGAGTTCCATGATTGTAGCCAATGCAGTCGGTCGGACTACTTTGATGATCTCAGGCCATTTGGAGTATGTGTCCACTACGATTAGGTAGTACTTCTCATTAATTAATTCTGCATAGTCAATATGAAGATGATCCAATGGCCCGCTTGGTTGAGGCTAGGAACGTAGATTTGTCTTAACAGGGAATTTTCCAGCTGAGGCACATCGGGTACACGACTGTGACAGTTGTTCAATCTGGTCATCCATCAGAGGCCAATAAACGTAGCTTTGTACAAGTGCTTTCCCTTGATTTGTTCCAGGATGTCTACTATAAAACTGAGGGTTGCAGATTGCAGAGCTTTGGGATCACAATCCTTTCTGCAAACAAAAGGCAGCCATTAGTGATTGTCAGTGATTCTTGTCTTTTGAAGAATGGCTGGATTTCCATTCGTGGACAAGTTTTTGACCACCCTGAATGATGATAACGCATTATCTCTTGTTGGAGGTTGTCTTCACTCGTTGCTTGTCTGACTCTTCCTGCTGTGACTGGCAGCAAGCTAATAATATCTTTGAATACCTGGTTGACCCGTGCCTCTACAGAGAGTTCTGCAACAAAAATATCTTCTGGCTCTGTTTCCTGCTCGCTAATGAGTCTTGACAATGCTTCTGCTTGCCCGATTCTTGTGGTCAGCATGTATTTAATTTTGAAGTCATAACCAAGTAGCACGATTGCCCATCTTTGCTGACAGCTTGCAGTATAAATTGGAATTCCTTTCTTTGAACCAAATACTGCTAGGAGCAGCTTATGATCTGTCAGAAGAGTGAATTGCCATCCATAGAGCATTTTATGGAATTATCTTCCCTACAAAAATGATTGCTAGACTTCCTTTTCAATTTGTCCATAGTTGCACTCTGTTGCTGATAGAGAGCGTGCTGCATGCGCTATGGCCTTTTCATTCCCATCTAGAAATATGTGAGAAATGGCTGCATCCACCCCAGACTGTGATATGTCTGAAGCTATGACAATCTCCAAGTTTGGATCGTAGGGCGTGAAAAGAAATTTGGAGTTCAGCATTGACTTAACACAATTGAATACTCTTGACATTTGATACCCAGGGTAAGGAGGTTGTTGAGTGGATCACAGAGTTTATACATCTCCAGCAGAAATTAACTGTAGTGACTGATAAGTCCCAGGAATGAATGTAGCATGGTCACATCTGTGGGTGCAGGCATGCGCTTGATAGCATCAGTGTTTTGTGTATTTGGCCGTCGTCCATGTTCATCAATGAGGAAACCAAGATATTTCACTGACTTCATGAAAAATTTGCATTTTTCTGGATACACACAAAATCTATAGTCTTTGATATGGGACAAAATGCAATCAAGACGATTAAACAATTCTCAAGCGTATGCTCCCATTACCAGGATGTCATCTAGGTCCATTGCAACTCCCAGAACATCGTTCAGCATTGTGTCTATGATCTGTTGAAAGATAGCTGGAGCGATCTTCACTCCAAATGGTAGACATGTATATCTGAACAGTCCACGGTACATGTTGATAATTAACAATTCTTTGGATTTGTCATCAACCTCCACCTTAAGATAAGCCTCTGCTAAGTCAATCTTCGCAAAGCATTTGCTACCATTCAGCTTGCAGTGGATATTGCAAAGTGTCCAATGCTGCATTCAGGCCACTTGAGAAATCAGCACATAGACGTATGGAGCCATTCGATTTTTTTCCACCACCATGATAGGTGCAGCCCATGATGAGTAGTTGATCTGTTCAATTACTCCTTCATGTTGCAAACGTTTCAATTCTTGCTCTGCTTCTTGCAGTGCTGCGTATGGGACAGGTCGCTTTGGCTTGAAAATTGGTTGCACGTTTGGCAGAAGACAGAGTTTCACTTCTGTTTTAGTGCACCGTCTGAGGCCTTCGGAAAACTTATTGTTGAGTGGCCAGTCCAGAAGGTTCAACCTTTCGATCCAGCCAAAACCCATGAGATCAAGGATAGGACATTTTACCAGATAACATATTCCATTTTCTTCTGCGCCACTTAAGCTGACGGAATAGGCAACTGAACTCTAACAGGAACCCCATGGAAACAATCCATGCCATGTTTTCAGTTGGAATTCCTCTGGCTGACCAATCAGTTTCCATGTTTTCTTTGATAGTAGGGTAATTGTCAGACTCAGTATCAATTTGAAGCCTCACTTGGATGCCGTTAATGTGCACTTTCACATATTTCTGCATTTGGTGTTAGCCACCTTAAAAGCTGCTGTGATAGGTTTCACTTTTGAGGGTGAAGTGAACTCATCAGGTGTTTTCTGTCTTCCAGCTCTACAGCATTCTGCTTTATGCCCCAGGCGCTTGCATTTACTCTAGTGTTGGTGTTTGTAGTCACGAGCGTAGTGCCACTCATCGCGGGCTTTGGGCAGTTTGGCTGGGTGGGTCACACTTTTGTTTTATCTAGCAGTCTGCTGACTTGACTGTCTGGACACAACTGCTTGAAAATGGGTGTGCCACTTCCACCATTTAGCTGTTGTGTTTCAGATTAAGCGATGGCATTCGGCTGTCAATCTTTGAAGAGTCGCATCTGATTCGTGCTCAATCTTCACTAGCAAACGCATTCTGAGGTCGGCATCTTGGTGCGACTGCATTCCTGCTACAAACACTAGACACTTAGACTGGTCTTCAGACAGCGTAGGGAGTTTAAAACGCTTGCACTGTCAATTCACCATACTAGCGTATGTCACAAAACCTTTAGTATCTTCCTTAGTCATTTTGAGCACCATTCACGAATGTTGAACAGCGATGTTCACTCACGAAATATCTCTGCCAACACGTTAAGTGTTTCCCTGAAGCTGAGCTCACTGAACATGGCAAAGTCAATGGAAAATAAGCCTTCATACTTTTTGAACCAAGTTTCAAATGTGCTTGACTCTGGGTAAAGTGAGAACTCAGTGATAGAGCTTATTAAAGCATCTGCCGAATTTGAATTAACTTCAGGCTCACCTTCTACAGCGGCTGAAGACCCAATGGACATTTTCCTGCCAGCTGGTCAATTAGCCTCGCTTGTGTTTCTTCTAAGTTTTTCTGCTGCTGCTTGAGGACAGCCTGCAGCTGTTCCAATGTAACTGACATTGTCACCTTGTCGCCAAAATGTTGCAAATGTTCCGAATGTTTGTGCTGTGCACACGCTGTGTGGAATACAAGCTTCCATCTCGTTAGACACAGAGAGAAACGTCAATCACCAGTGTTTTCCCAAAACCAAAGAACGAAAACTTTTATTTACAATTAGAGAACTATTTATAGTATTTGCAATGCCCTTGGACCAGAGCGAACTCTCATGAGCCATCTCATGACATGTGACTGGACTAGTTGATTGATGGCTCAAGTCCCAAGAACTGGTTACACCCACTCCTGGTGACAATGGGTCACTCTGCTTAGGACGTCCTAGCAGATATTGGAGACTACAGATGCTGGAATCAGGAAAAAAGACAAATTGCTGGAGCAACTCAAAAGGGTTGAGCAGCATCCATGTGGGAAGAGGGGAGGTGTGGGATGAGACACGACATCAGGACTGAGAATATACTGGGAAGACAGGCAGTATAAAGAGGAGGGGAAGGGGTGAGACTGGGGCCATTGGAGAGGGGTAATAACAAGAAGGAGCTAAGGGTGAAGCTTGGAGAAAGAGGCAGGTGGGTGGGGGGGGGGTGAAGGTAAAGACAGATCATCACTCCTCTCTTTCTCTCTTTCTGGAGAGATGCTTGGTATTAGTACCTACTGCTGTTGTTCACAGAGCGAGGCAAAGACACGGCACATGCATACAATCCACTGCAGAATATACTGCCATCAACAGTTTGTCAAATAGAACATAAAGTACTACAGCACAGTACAACAGGCCCTTCGGATCTTGATGTCATACTGACCTATATATTTCTACCAAAAAAAAATACTCAGCCCTTCCGACCTCATAACCCTCTATTTTTTTTCATCCATGTAACTGTCAGAAGAGGTTTTTGTGCACAAAAGCTGCGTTATTGCTTGCTCAGGTTTAAAAAAAAGGCAGATTTAACGCTTATACTGAGGACTGAAAAGGCAGATCATGCAGTCCTTTTACGTAGCCCATAGGAGCACGTCAGCTTCCCAGGGCAAAAGGAGACAAGATGTGTGGCACAGCAACAGCCGCCCTGTGACACTCCTACTGCCTTCTCCTCTATTCCCCCTCCCTCCTCATCCTCTCTCTCTCTTCCATGTACCCATCTCCCCCTATCAGTCCCGCACCGATCTTGCTGCTCCGCTGCCTGACAGCCCTGTCACCTGACAACCTAGTCAGGAGTGGGGTAGCGTGAGGAGGTGGGTGGCATGTAAAAGTGAAGGAGTGGCTTGAGGAAACAGGGTGGCATGAGTGTGGGGTGGAATGAGCAAGTGCAGCCTGACAACTCCGCCGGCCACTCTGTGACATTCCAGTTGGGCGATGGGGCTGCCAGCACAATGTTAATCATCTTACCTTCCTGTTTAGAGCCGCTTTCAGTGGCAATCCTTTTACGCGACATATCTCCATCTCTGACACTACTACCCTTGGTGAAGGGAACTCGGATCGCATTGGACCCGCCAATTCACCTTTGGACCTTTTATACAGGTAAGTGGAGCAGTTTAAAAGCAAAGGAAACCCGTCTTTACAATTTGCTAAATTTCACTATAAAAGGCCTTAATAGTCTCTTAAAAGACCCCCTAATCAGGCATTCCAGGCACCCACAACTCTCGATGTAAAAAAATCTTACCCTCTCTCCAAAACTTTCCTTCCTTCACATTGTACAGATGTCTCCTGGTGTTTGCTATTCCTACCCTGGGAGAAAGGCATTAGCTATCTATATCTCTCAGTATCTTGTAGACTTCTATTAAGTCACCTCTCATCCTTCTTCACTCCAGAGAGAAAAATCCTAGCTCTGCTAAAATCAACCAGAGTTCACTTTATTGAACCTTATTAAGTGGCTTTCTCTCTAGCTGGAAAGTGTGGGTGGATAGGATTAACCTTGAACATGATCTCAGCTGGTCAAAAAATATGTTGATATTGTGTATCAAAGTTCTGGAGAGGCCTAAGGTTGCCCACAGAGATTGATACCAATTTATAAAATAAAATATTTATACTGAGCCTTTCAGAATTTCAGATGTCAGAGCAATCTTTCATCAAATGCGGTCACTTTGGAAACACGTCATTTAATGGACAGCAAGGTCCCACAAATGTGTAAGGGGCCAGATCAACTATTTCAGTGATGTGGGTTGAGAGCTAAATATTGGCCAGGAGAGATATTCTGTGAGATAGCACTATGGGATTGTTATGCCCATCTGAGAGGTTTAACCTCACTTGAAGGAAGGAATATGCTTTATTAAATTAGGGAAGAAGGAACAACAATCTAACATCGAAAAAAGTGGAATTTAGTGACACAAATAGCCAAATAGAGAATGATTGCCAACTGCATACATGATAATTGCATGCTTTTTCTCCAAGTGATTAACCCATCTGAAAAATCTCCGTGTTTATTTGCTTTGGAAGGTAGAGTCAAAATATCAGGATTTCGACTGATCAAAACTGTCCACATGATAATTATGAGCTGTTCTCCTGTGTTAATAAAATATCAGGATTTAGACTGATCAAAACTGTCCACATGATAATTATGAGCTGTTCTCCTGTGTTAATCTTAAAACCTGAAAAATTCTGTGCATTCCCTATTGATGAGCTGTTAGGCAAATTTAGAATTTATTGGAGAGTCACATTCAACTCTGATTATTATTTTTGAAACATGGCTGAAATCTGTACTTTATCATCTTAAAAAGGCATGTTGCCCAAACCCTCAGCATGACTGTGCTATTAATCTTCACAAGCCCTCTGGTTATATTCTGCTGTGAATCCACACCTAAACTTTGCTGTGACTGGGCTCGATACAAGCCATATCTAACTGTTCTTTGCCTCCTTATTCTGAATCTGCTTTTTGATGTCCTGATTGCCCAGATGGAAAGTCTCTTCTTTTGCTTTTCCACACTCAAAGTTTATGCTTAATTCAGAATGGGGTTTGAGACAGCAACAAAAAGAACCCCAGACAACCCCTCTGAGCACATTAGTATCCTGTCTTAAATGTGTTGCCTGTGACTAAAGGATTCCACAGCTCATGTGGTGACACTGACTGGAACACACTTCCAGAGACAAAAAGCCTGTGTTGGGAGATTCTTTGAAAAAAAAGTTGTGTTCATCAAGGTGAGTAATGTTAGTGCACTGAACAGAAGAGCCTTTCACTTAGTCAGTGTCATTTCTGCATCAGACAGACTGGAGATCAGGCACTGAGTGGAACTCCCAGAGGAGTAGAGATTAGACATAGAGGAAAGCCTCCTCCATTTGGTCCAGTAACATAATTTCTGCCAATCATTTAAGTTTCTCCTTCGACAGCAGTTTAATGTCCCATTTCTCAAAACCACTCTCTTTGTTGATGTCTTAATAATGTTGATTTAATGCCACCGAGAGGTATTTTATGCCTTAGACATGGGCACACTGGAAAATTAGTGAAACAGTTCCTAAGCCATTTACTCTTCCATTCGAGGAGGAGTTTGATCCATGGATTTAAACTAGCCCCAAAGGGAGAAAAGACAGAGGTTTAACCCATTGTTGCAGAACTTTTTCAGGGGAGTCATGTTTCCAGTTTCTCCTCCAGTTATTTAATGGTCTGATGATGTACACACATTAAAATAGACACAGAAGCTAATGCTGCACATGAACACCCTCCCTTGTTTTCTCGTCCCTTGGAAAATCCTATGCTCCTTTCTCCTGCATGCGTTTAGTTAGTTTTCTCTTAAAATGGCCATTAGTGCAGGGATGGAGTGAAAGCGCACATCATGTCTTGCTACAACCTCAGTGGGCTTTGCCGAGACTACCCTGGCGTTCTGGCTTGAGGCCATGGAATTATGGGGTCATTGAGTTCACTTCTGGGATGAGATGGTTGCTGTATGAGAAATTATTGTGCAGAATGGGTTGATATTATCTGGAGTTTAGAAGATGAATAAGAGGTCTCATTCTGACTGATTTGAGAGGACCTGAAGCTGGAGGGAGGATGGTTCCTCCGATGGGAAGACTGGAGCTTGTGGAGGCATGGTTACAGCAGAAGGGGGAGGCCCATTTAAATCTGAAATGAGAAGGGTTGTGAATTTCTCTGCCATCAAGAATGTCGACATTCATTGTTTACAAGATTCAGATAGATTTTTGAACCATGGGAAACCATATATTAAGGGATCAGGCAGGAAGGTCAAACTACATGGCATATTCCATTTTAAGTCCTTATGTTCTGAAATAGATGTAAACTAGTTCTCTTGATTATTGCTTGGGTAACAGTCCAAAATAATCATTCTGCAGCACTGATTGAGTGCTTAAAATGTCAGAGGTACTGTCTCTTAAATGAAACTTTAAGATAAAATTCCAACAAGCCTCTCAAAGTACAATTTTTAAAAATTTAGACATACAGAATGGTTATAGACCCTTCCCAATTACACCCAAATGACCTACAATCCCTGGTGCGTTTTTGAATGATGGGAGGAAACTGGAGCACACAGAAGAAACCCCAGGCAGACAAAGGGAGAACGTACAAACTCCTTACAGACAGCACCGGATTTGAACCCGGACCCAGTCACTGGCGCTATAACAGCATTGCGCTAACCTCTATGCTAACCGTGCCACCCATCTATGCTAACCTCGAGAGTTCTCATCACTATTTCAAATAGGACAGTTCTCACCAAGCCCTATAATGACTTCTCAACTTTCACTCTGAGAAACAGATTATCTGCAAAATAGCAAAATGTTTCTTGTGAGAGTATGCAATTAGTATTTCTGTATTACAATAATGAAACTTCATTTCATGAAGAAAGGTACCCGGTTGTGTATGGTTATATATGAATTCTGTTCTTCTTTATCCCATGCCCCTGCATGTTTTCTGGGCAGTGCTGTTTGTACCAGGTACTTGAGGAGGAGGTACAGACTGTGATGTGCTCCAACAATTTGTGTCATATTACTAGGAATATTGCTTTCAGCTTTACACTGTAGTGAATCTGGGTGATGCCTGCTTTTGTTGTGTTCCATCATTTAACAAATTGCCTCAGGTTTGTCAATAACATGTGTTTCAGTGGAGACTTTAATGACAAAAACTTTAGTAATCAAGCCAATACAAAAATATGTTGGATTGATGGTAAATAGGGAAAGATATTTTTGATTCAACTCCATTGAAACAGTTAAAGACCTGCATAGAACCAGTTTGTAAGATATAAGAGATTTAAAAAAATACACCATTTATGATAAGGGTCAGTGCTTGTAACATACCTGGGTCAAGGACATGAAAGAGTGCAGATCATGGAGAACAGGTTGCAAGATTTCCAGGGTAAGTACTGGGTGGAACAAGTCAAAGGTTGGAGAGATATCCCTTCACTGGCAGTCAGGTGACACTCAAACAAAAGAGAATAGAGCATAGAGTCTGGAGGTTGGTGGGACAAAGTGCCTCAAGAAGTTAAACAACCTTACATGAGCAATTAAGCTACTGGATGCATCTCAAGCCATTATTTCTTTCCAATCCCAGTAAATGCTTTTGCCTACATCATAATTTATATTTCCATATATCCTGACATCATAGAAAAGAGCCTTTTGGGTAATTAACCTACTTTGTATCTAACATATCAAAGCTTAGCATTTTGTCAAATTGCAGATCCAGATCTTCCTAAACTACTAGCTACTTGTGGTAAACCACCGTTGGATGTATTTGTCTGGTGAGGCACACCCATTGGCCAGCTGTATAAAGGCGACTGTTCCACAGCCCCCTCCTCAGGGAGGACAGTCGAGCAGTATGGATGTGCCTTTGTTTTTTAGTGAGTAAAAGCCTATTGGTTCCTCAACCTCAGTCTTTGAGTAATTGATGGTGCATCAATTTTATTCACTAAAAGGTTTATTTTGCCATGGAACAGATCCTAAAGCCAGAAAAGCTGGCTATCGACCCTCAATAACTCAAGGTACCTACTAACTTTGAACTCTGGCTACACTGTTTTGAAGCATTCCTGCAGGCATCTTCAGCCATTGTTCAGTCAGAGACCGATAAATTGCAGGTGCTGCGCTCTCAAGTCGGCTCTCTGGTATACTCCATGATCAAGGATGCCACATTGTATCAGGAAGCCATGGATATTCTTAAAGGCTAGTACCCACGGAAGATCAACGTTGTCTACGCCAGGCACATTCTAGTGATCCGCAAACAGCGACCCAGTGAGTCAAACACCGTAACTTCAGGGCCTGCGAACTCTTGGAAGAGCCTGTGACTGAAAGGCCGTGATTGCTGCTGAGTACACTGAGGACCTGATCAAGGATGCCAATGTTGCCGGGATCAGGTCAAACTATATCTGCCAAGGGGACCTCAGACTGCAGAGAGCAGTTGAGCTGGCAGGTATGCTGAAAGATAATACGGCTGCCTTGTGGTCACCCTGGGTGCCGCCATCTTGGGATGCACCGCTGCCCCTTCACTCCGCTAACAAGTCGACCACGGCAGAAGTGCTCCACGAGCAATGCTTTTGCCCGGTTCTGTTGGTGACCCAACCACAGCCGTGGTACTCCGGGAGCACCTGAAGTGCTACTTTTGTGGTCTGGGCAAGAGGAAATGCTGCCCAGTAAAGGATTCGACCTGCTCCAGCTGCTGGAAAAATTAACACTACACCAAAGTGTGCAAGTCTAAACCCCCTCCTTACAGTGCCATGTGCAGGTAGTTGGGTCCGCCATCCTGGGCGCCACCATCACTGGGAGCCAGCAGTGCCATGTGCGAATTGTTGGGGCTGCCATCTTCAGGATATAGCAGTGCCGTGTGTGGGCCACCATCTTGGACATCGCCGCCCTCCGTAACAGCAATAAGCAGTGACCTGACACTGGCCTCCATCACACTTGACCAGAATAGCCCACATCAACTCAGTGTATTAAGGTAAATGGCCATGTGATGAATTGCCTATTCAATAGTAGGAGCACAGAGAGCTTCATATGGCGCTTCTCCCTCATAGTAATGTCAGTGAACCAGAAGGTCTCTTTGGCCTCCAGATCGCATACAGTGGATGTCCAGGGCTACTGTTCAGGGTACACTCTATAAAGACTTTAAACCTTTTGGTATTGTCACAGCTCTGCGTTGCCATGCTACTGGAATTTGATTTTCAATGTCACCTTGAAAGTATGATGATGGAGTTTGATGGGCCCCATCTGCCCCTCACTATCACTAACCAGCAAATTTCAAACTGACCGCTGCATTCCATCCACCCCACACCCCCCCCCCCCAATTGTACATGGTCAACAACCCAGCTGCCAACCACGCATGACCTGCGTGCTCTCTACACTTAAAATCACCCCTCCCACATTGTTCCCCAACCTCACCCCTGACTGTAAACCCATCGCCACTAAAAGTAGATGGTACAGTGTTGGGGACAGGACCTTCATTCATGAAGAGGTACAGCATTTACTTAAGAACAGGATCATCAAAGCCCACAACCTGCCATACTCCATCGAAGAGAACAGATCCATGACCAAGAATTGCCAGGCCTGTGCTGAGGGCAGCTATATCCACATATATGTTAGCTAGGGGCATTGCCATGAGCAGGACCATTAGCTACGACCCTCAGGGGAAAGGGCAAGTGGAAAGGAAGAACACCACGGTCTGGAAGGCTGTCCTCCTGGCCTTGTGATCTAGGGGCCTTCCGGTCTCCTGCTGGTAAGAGGTCCTCCCGGAGGCACTCCACTCCATCAGGTCCGTTCTATATACTATCACGAATGCCAGAAAGCATGCGGCAGGGACCACACTGCCGGTGGGGCTGACATTCCCAGGGCCTGTCCTACTCCAGAAGCAACGTCTGACTCCCCAAAAGGGTCCATCTCCTCCATGCCAACCCCCAATATGCCTACGTGGTGTATTCTGATGGACACGAGGACACAGTCTCCAATAGGGATCTGGCTCCTCCAGGGGCCTTGGAGACCTCCAATGAGAAAATTGTCATTGGCCCATTTCCTTTGGAGTTATGAAACAATGCACATAATGAGTCAATTAGGTATGATTAAAACAGTGGTTTTCAAACTTTTTCTTTCCACCCACATACCACCTTAAGCAATCCTTTACTAATCACAGAGCACTGATGGCATAGAGATTATGAAGCCGTGCACATAAACATGTCAATTAGGCACAATTAAAACAGTGGTTTTCAAACTTTTTCTTTCCACTCACATAACATCTTAAGTAATCCCTTACTAATCACAGAGTGCTTATGGCAAAGGGATTGCTTAAAGTGAGTTTGGGGGGCAGTTTGAAAACCACTGTTTTAAGTAATTAAAAGTTTAAAATTATTAAAAAAAATAATAACTATGAAGAGATAATTTTTAAAAAAGTGAAAAATAAACACTATTTTGCTCTTAGTGTTCAGGCCAGGAATCCCCATTGAAATGAATGGAGATTTCAAACAGCTAGAGGTGAGTGGCGAGGGACAGGAGAGGCAGATTCCTGGTGCCAGTGTCTGTTATGCAGCATGTGCTGCTCCAGGAGCAGCTGAACCCCATAATTCCCTTCAAGTCCACTGGTTATACTTTGGTCACATAAATGAACTATCTTTGATAACCCTGAGTGACTACATTGTTCACCAACAGTGCAGCACTGCAGCAGCTTGATGGTAGCTGCAGTCTTCTCAAGTGCCCATTTGCTGCAGACAGAATGTACACATTAAGTAGTAGAACCAGAAAACAGCTCATACAAGTAACATTTGATGTCACATTAAAAAAAAGAACAATGCGAATATCAGGAATGTATAGCTTGAATACTGCAGATAATGCCTTCCACAAAAGAGTGTGACTCCCAGTATGAAAGGGTGTTGCTCTGGAAGATAAGTTTTGCAAAATGAGTTGGACAAGGGCAGCAGGTAGATGACAATGCCATGACCTGCAGACTACCCTTCAAGTCATACACCATTCTGTCTTAGAAATACTTGTGTTCCCTAAACATCGCATCCTAACCCTAACCCTGGAAGTGGCGCAATGAATCAATTTACCTCCTTTGTGCTGTGATAATTCTATGACTAAGTATTCCTGTTCAAGAATGCAGCTCACCGTGATCTTCTAGAGGGCAATAAATGCTATGCTTGCCAGCACAACCCACATCTCATGATAGAATTTAAAAATATTTAATATCTGCAGGGTTCCAAAAAATAAGGTTCCATTTTGATCATTAATGAACTTAGTCTGCTGATCATTAGTGAATGCTGTCTCCTCAAAGTGAAAGACACAACAAAAAAACTCATTTCTGTAGCAACTCTTCCTTGGTTTATTTGCTTTGGGACACAAGGTATTATGAGAACATTGGATAAAAATCCAATTTGGAAAAATAAATCCATGTTGTTATGGTTACATTTGGTGTTTGTTTGGTAATGTCTTCACAAATCACATTACAACGGTCACCATTGTATAACCTAGGCACGGGTGTGATTGAGGTTTTTCTAAGGCCATCCTGATTTCAAAAGAGAATTTGAACAACTGGCTGATTGAAGATTCATTTGATGTACAAGCACCACGTCTGTGTAACTCTGGCCCAATTTTCAACCTGTCTATCCCCACTCTTCCCAGTACTTCAAGACGTTTTGATCCTTTGCCAACATCCTTCTTCTTTGGCTTGGCTTTGCAGACGAAGATTTATGGAGGGGGTAAATGTCCACGTCAGCTGCAGGCTCGTTTGTGGCTGACAAGTCCGATGCGGGACAGGAAAATTGGTTGGTTGGGCTTGGGTGTTGGGTTTTTCCTCCTTTGTCTTTTGTCAGTGAGGTGGGCTCTGCGGTCTTCTTCAAAGGAGGTTGCTGCCCGCCGAACTGTGAGGCGCCAAGATGTACGGTTTGAGGTGATATCAGCCCACCGGCGGTGGTCAATGTGGCAGGCACCAAGAGATTTCTTTAGGCAGTCCTTATACCTCTTCTTTGGTGCACCTCTGTCACGGTGGCCAGTGGAGAGCTCGCCATATAACACGATCTTGGGAAGGCGATGGTCCTCCATTCTGGAGACGTGACCCACCCAGCGCAGCTGGATCTTCAGCAGTGTGGACTCGATGCTGTTGACCTCTGCCATCTCGAGTACTTCGATGTTCGGGATGAAGTCGCTCCAATGAATGTTGAGGATGGAGTGGAGACAACGCTGGTGGAAGCGTTCTAGGAGCCGTAGGTGATGCCGGTAGAGGACCCATGATTCGGAGCCGAACAGGAGTGTGGGTATGACAACGGCTCTGTATACGCTTATCTTTGTGAGGTTTTTCAGTTGGTTGTTTTTCCAGACTCTTTTGTGTAGTCTTCCAAAGGCGCTATTTGCCTTGGCGAGTCTGTTGTCTATCTTGTTGTCGATCCTTGCAACTGATGAAATGGTGCAGCCGAGATAGGTAAACTGGTTGACCGTTTTGAGTTTTGTGTGCCCGATGGAGATGTGGGGGGGCTGGTAGTCATGGTGGGGAGCTGGCTGATGGAGGACCTCAGTTTTCTTCAGGCTGACTACCAGGCCAAACATTTTGGCAGTTACCGCAAAACAGGACGTCAAGCGCTGAAGAGCTGGCTCTGAATGGGCAACTAAAGCGGCATCGTCTGCAAAGAGTAGTTCACGGACAAGTTTCTCTTGTGTCTTGGTGTGAGCTTGCAGGCGCCTCAGATTGAAGAGACTGCTATCCGTGCGGTACCGGATGTAAACAGCGTCTTCATTGTTGAGGTCTTTCATGGCTTGGTTCAGCATCATGCTGAAGAAGATTGAAAAGAGGGTTGGTGCGAGAACGCAGCCTTGCTTCACGCCATTGTTAATGGAGAAGGGTTCAGAGAGCTCATTGCTGTATCTGACCCGACCTTGTTGGTTTTCGTGCAGTTGGATAACCATGTTGAGGAACTTTGGGGGACATCCGATGCGCTCTAGTATTTGCCAAAGCCCTTTCCTGCTCACGGTGTCGAAGGCTTTGGTGAGGTCAACAAATGTGATGTAGAGTCCTTTGATTTGTTCTCTGCACTTTTCTTGGAGCTGTCTGAGGGCAAAGACCATGTCAGTAGTTCCTCTGTTTGCGCGAAAGCCGCACTGTGATTCTGGGAGAATATTCTCGGCGACACTAGGTATTAATCTATTTAGGAGAATCCTAGCGAAGATTTTGCCTGCAATGGAGAACAACGTGATCCCCCTGTAGTTTGAGCAGTCTGATTTCTCGCCTTTGTTTTTGTACAGGGTGATGATGATGGCATCACGAAGGTCCTGAGGCAGTTTTCCTTGGTCCTAACAAAGCTTGAAAAACTCATGCAGTTTGACATGCAGAGTTTTGCCACCAGCCTTCCAGACCTCTGGGGGGATTCCATCCATACCTGCTGCTTTGCCACTTTTCAGTTGTTCAATTGCCTTATATGTCTCATCCCGGGTGAGGACCTCATCCAGCTCTAGCCTTAGGGGCTGTTGAGGGAGCTGGAGCAGGGTGGAATCTTGGACTGAGTGGTTGGCACTGAAAAGAGATTGGAAGTGTTCTGACCATCGGTTGAGGATCCAATCTCAAAATAAACATAATACCCTTTTCATTGTCCTCATGGACCTCATCTCATTTACTTCACACAGGTCTCCACTTCAAACCCTCACTCCATCTGTCCTGTACATCTCTTTCAGCCTTACAACTTCAAGATAATCCTCTGGTCTACTGTGAATATGGTGCTTCTCCCTCCGATTCTCCTCTAGTTGAGGAACCTTCACTCAGATTTCTGCCCACTCATCTCTCCCTATAATCAAAAGCCTTCTCATAAACTAACTACTACCCTCCTTTCTACCATACTTACTCTTCCCCTTAACCTCCTGGCATTCATACACAGATACCACTGGGGAACAGGATTATGAAACAGTAAGTACTTTAACCTAAGCTTATTCAGAGGGCAACCCATTTCATCTCATTACCACACTCTTTCCTTAACTTAATAAAATTTTTCTACTTAATAGTTAACCAATTCCCCTTGGAAGGGGGTTCCCTTCCTTTTGAAAATGTTTCCTTTTTGGGATCGTGGAATCATACATGATTTCATTGGACTTGTACACGATTTCATTGGACTCAAATGTTGAAGACAACCCTTGCCCTTTGCTACAACACTGTAAATTCCTACTATTTCTTTGCACCTGTTAAATTATAACAGATATGATTTTACTAGCACTCCCAGTGAAAGCTTCATCTGTGCTCCAAAATTCACAATGTCTAATCAGCCTCTGTTGACTTCCCATGATGCTATGCTGCCCAAGTTGGGTATCCCTGCCCCATGAGCAGATTTGGAGACTTGTACATTGTGCAGTGCATGGTTGCTATGAGAATGAAGCATAGAACATTGCAGCCCAGAATCAGGCCCTTTGGCCCTTCTAGACTGTGCTGAAATTTTTTTTGCCTAGTCCCACTGACCTGCACCCATAGCCCTCCATACCTCTCCCATCCATGAACCTGTCTAAATTTTTAAATGTTAAAATTGAGCCCGCATACACCACTTCAGCTGGCAACTCATTCCACACTCCTACCACTCTTTGTGTGAAGAAGCTCCCCCTAAACTTTTCCTTTTTCACCCTTAACCCACATTCTCTGGCTTACATCTCATAAACCTACGTATATTTACACTATCTATCCCCCTCATAATTTTAAATACTTTGATCAAATTTCCCTTCATTCATCTACACTCTTGGGAATAAAGTCCTAACCTGTTTAACTTTTACCTGAAACTCAGTTTCTAAAGTCTGGGCAACATCGAAGGAAATCTTCTCTGCACTCTTTCTATCTTATCGATATCTTTCCTGTAGTTAGGTGGCCAAAACTGCACACAATACTCCAAATGTAGCCTCACCGACGTCTTGTACAACTTTACCATAACATTTCAACTCCTATACTTAATATTTTGATTTATGAAGGCCAATATGCCAAAAGCTCTCTTTACAACCCTATCTATCTGTGACGCCACTTTCAGGGAAATAGGTATCTGTATACCCAGACCCTTCTGTTCTACCTCACTCCACAGTGCCCTACCATTTACTGTGTATGTGCTTTCTTGGTTTGTCCTTCAAAATTCAATACCTCACACTTGTCTTCATTAAATTCTATCTGCCATTTTTCAGCTCATTTTTCCCCGGTCCAGATTCATCTGCATGCTTTGAAAACCTTCTTCACTGTCCACCACGTCTCCGATCTTAGTGTCATATGCAAAAGCTGATCCAATTTACCATATTATTATCCAGATCGTTGATATAGGTGAGAAAAAACAATAGTCCCAGCACTGACCCCTGAGGCACACCACTACTTACAGGCCTCCAGTCTAAGAAGTAATCATCCACCAGTACTCTGCCTTCTCCTGTCCAGCCATTGTCGAATCCAGTTTGCTACTTAACCATGAATACTGAGCATCTGAACTACCTGACTAACCTCCCATGTGGGACTTTGTCAAAGACCTTACTAAAGTCTATGTCGACAGCATCCATAGCCATTCCTTCATCAATTTTCCCGGTAACCTCCTTGAAAAACTAAGATTGGTTAAACATGACCTAACACACACAAAATTATGTTGACTATCCCTGATCAGTCCCTGGCTATCCAAATACTTGTTTATCAATCTCTTAGAACGCCTTCTAATAATTTACCTACTACTGAGATCAGGGTCACCAACCTATAATTTCCAGGGTTACTTTTGGAGCCTTTTTTAAACAACAGAACACCCTTGCTAAGGTCATTTTAAACATGGCCAATTCACTTTAAGTTTCTCCACTGATAAAGGTTTAAAACAAGAAAAGTAGGAATGAGAAATGGAAAAAGCAGCACAGTTGCTGCAAGGAAGAAAGCTCTCATTTCATGTACTCCATGCTATTACTTTTTAAAAAATTTTATTTATTTGTTCAAAAAAAATGACATATACAGCAATTAAACATGAACATTTTTTTATATATATATCTATATAAATGAAAAAAAAAGATACCCACCCCTTCAGCCAACTCTCCTAAGGAGAGCCATAAAAAAAGAAAAAAGAATATTAAAAAAAAGTTAAATATACATATTAAAATCTAATCAATATAAATTGAAATGTAAATATTCTGAGTATAACAGCCACTTATTAATAAAAAAATATAATTATCATGTGAAACATACATAATTTTTCCATTATTAAACAATATTTCATCTCATTATGCCATCTATTAATATCAATCATATTTGTATCTTTCCACATACTATCAATACATTTTTTTGCTACGGATAAAGCTAAATATACAAAAACAAGCTGAAATTTATCTAATCCCAAGCCTTTCAGAGGTTGCAAACTACCCAATAAAAATACTGTTGGATCTAAAACTATTTTAATCTTATACAGATATTCTAAAAATGATTGAATTTTGTTCCAAAAAGATTGCTTATGTATACATGACCAAACAGCATGAAAAAAAGTTCCAACCGTATCACCACATCCAAAAGACAAATCTGATTCATTAAAACCATATTTTTAAAAATTTTCAGGTGTCAAATATAATTGACGTAAAAATTATAATTAATCATTGCATAATGTGCATTTATCAATCTAGTTACACTATCATTACAGATATCTAACCAATCCTCTTCAGAAAAAGTAAAACCAATATCAGCTTCCCATTTAATTTTAGATCTATCTCAACCCTTTTTATCCATACCATCCTGTAATATTTGATACAGAAATGAAATATAACCCTTCTCTGGTACCTTCATAAGAGAAGTCTCAAATTTAGTCATTTTAGGTAAAATCATATCTCTACTAAACATACATTTTACCAAAGATCGAATTTGATAATAAAGAAATAAAGAATTCTTATCAATTCCAAAATCTTCCCTCATATGATTAAAAGATAAAAACTTACCCTCTTTAAAACAATCTCCCAAATTTTTCACACCTTTAAATCTCCAATGCAATAAACTTTGATTATGTATTGAAAAAGAAATAAGTTGATTATTATACAACGGAGTCAAAGCCAATAATTTACCCCTAGAACCTATCATTTTATTTTTCTTTATCCATAACTTCATTAAATATTTTAGTATAGGCACATTTTATTGTTGTAACAAATTCATATTCCACCTAAACAAAAATTGATGTATTTCAAATTTAATAATACTTGCCATCTCAATTTTAGCCCAACTAGGAGGCCGTAACAAATCCATCAATGAACTAATAAATTTAAGTTGGGCTGCCTCATAATAATTTTGAAAATGTGGTAAACGTAATCCCCCTACCTCATATTTCCAAGTTAATTTATTCAAAGCTACTCTAGAAAATTTACCCCTCCATAAAAACACCCTCACCATTTTATTTAAATCTCGAAAAAAAATTTATCAAGTAAATACGGAATAGATTGAAACAAATATTGTATACGCGGAAAGATATTCATCTTAACTGTATTTATCCTTCCCATTAAATTAATAGATAAATCTTTCCATTTAATCAAATCAGTTTTAATTTTTTTTCATTAACAGAGGATAATTTAATTGATATAAAGATTGATAATTAACATTCAAAATTATACCCAGATATTTAATTCGATCAGTCCACTTCAAATTAATAATATTTTTATAAACTGAATAATCTCCTTCACTTACCAGTAATATTTCACTTTTTCCCCAATTAACTTTATATCCAGAAAGATATAAAGAATTGTACTAAGCATTCCTTCAAATGCAAACGTGACTGTTAAATACACCAATACGTCATCAGCAAATAAATTAATTTTATACTCCTCATCTAAAACTTTCATACGTTGTATCTGTGTATTTTGTCTTATCAACTGTGCTAAAGGTTCAATCACTAACGCAAACAAAGCTGGTGATAAAGGACAACCTTGACGAGTTGATCGAGTTAACTTAAAAGATTCCGAAATCAAACCATTCGTCAATACTCTAGCTACTAGTTTACTATATAGAGCCCTAATCCAACCAATAAAAGAAGGACCAAACTTAAATTTCTCCAAAACTTTAAACAGAAAATTCCATTCAACTCTATCAAATGCTTTTTCTCCATCTAAGGATATCACCATTGGATGATCTAAAGATTGTTGAAATCTATTAATCAAACTAATCACTCGCAAAATATTATCTGAAGCATATCTATTCTTTATAAAATCTGTTTGATCAATATGAATCAACTTTGGTAAAAGTTTAGCCAATCTATTCGGTAATACTTTAGCTATTATTTTATAATCTACATTTAACAACGAAATTGGTCTATATGAAGATACCTTCAAAGGATTTCTATCTTTTTTCGGAATTACTGTAATTAAAGCACTAGAACAAGACTCAGGTAAATCATAGTGTTCTCCAACTTGACGTAATACATCCCCAAACACAGTAGATAAATCATCGTAAAAAATTTTCTAAAATTCAACCGAAAATCCATCATCACCAGGCGATTTATCATTTGGCATTTCCAGCATAGCCATTTTAATTTCCAAATCAGTAAATGTTTTTTCTAACTCCTGTATATCTCCATCCTCTAATATCGGTAAATTCAACTGTGATAAAAAAAAATCAATCGATCCAGTTTCCTGTTTTCCTTCAGATGTATATAACTTTTTATAAAATGAATAAAATTCATCATTAATCTCACGAGGTTTATAAGTAATAAGAGAATTCCGTCTAACAGCATTAATAGTCCTTGATATCTGTTCTTTCTTTTATTGCCACACCAATACCTTGTGTGCTTTCTCTCCCCATTCGTAATACCGTTGTTTAGTCCTATTAATCACACATTCAAATTGATAAGATTGGAAGGTATTATATTTCAATTTCAGCTAGATAATTCTATTTTCTATCTTCTGTAGTATCTTTCTGAAATTCCTTTTCTAACTCATCGATCTGTTTCTCTAATTCAAGACTCTGATTTAATCGATTCTTTTTTATTTTAGAAGTATAACTAATTATTTGTCCTCAAATAGGCTTTCATAGCATCTCATAATACAAACTTAGTTTGAACAAATTTAGAATTTTCTTTCAAAAAAAATTAATTTGTTTTTTCAAAAAATCAACAAATTCTGTATTTTTTAACATTGTATTAAATCTCCAATGACAAGCTATTTGGATTTTCTCAGAAGTTTCAAATGTAAAATATAACAGAGAATGATCTGAAATCACCCTACTTTTATATTCCACTTGTTGTATTTTCCCTTGTAAATGTGCCGATACTAAAGAGAAGTCAATCCTTGAAAACGATTCATGTCTAGATAAATAAAAGGAAAAATCTTTCTCTGTCAGATTAAGACATCTCCAAATATCTACTAAATTGAGATCTTTCATCAACGCTTGGACCTGGATTGCCATCTTGGATTTTTTAACTTTCTTTGGAGATTTATCTAATAAAGGTTCCAAAACACAATACTTCATCATCTGCATTTGGAGCATAAATATTAAGTAGTCCAAAATTCACTAAAAATCTTACAATTCAATTTAAGAATACATCCTACCTTTTCCTCCATTGATTGAAATTCAAAAGATAAATTTTTATGTATCAAAATTGCTACACCTTTAGCTCTAGAATTAAATTAAGAAAAATATACATGCCCAACCCAATCCCTTTTTAATTTCACACTTTCCTTCACATTCAAATGTGTTTCTTGTAAAAAGGCAACATCAATTTTCATTTTCTTAATATACGCCAAGACTCTCTTACATTTAATTGCACTATTTAATCCTCAAATATTAAAAGTAGCAAACCTCAACTTTGACATATCTACTATTATTACTAAATACCAATAATATCTTTATATAAAAACTCAAATCAACATATATAGGCACTCCAATAAAAAAAATCACAAATTAAAAACTAATAAAAAATAAAAAATCCCCCCCCCCCAAAAAAAAACTACCAAAAGGTAGTAATCCCTTAAACAAAAATTGGGTGTGGATCACCCACCAGTGGCTGATGACTAATAAAGAACTTAATGCAAATCTCCTCCTCCCCAGCCAAACAATCAGTAACATCCAAGTATCATAATAACAAGAGAAAAAATAAAATAAGAAAATTCTTCTTTTCATCCAAAAGACTCCAATCTCGAAGATCCCATTTCTGAAGGAGGTGGACTCTTTCCATTCCCATTTCTGTCATTTCTTCCGTTTCCAGAGCTACCAAATTTTTCTTTAGGAGATAATGGTGGACTACGTCTTTTTCCTCTTATATCTGGCAATGAGTCAGCAAAAATCATTGCTTCACAATCAATTTCAAAAAACCAAAATTGATAGTCTCCGTAAAAGAACTTCAACACTGCAGGGTAACGAAAAGTAGACTTATAACCTTTACACCACAAAACTTCTTTAACTGGATTAAATCGACGTTGACGCTGAATGACATCTTGACTCAGATCAGGATTAAAAAAAAGACTCTACTATTCTGAATCAATAATGGGGTTTGTCGTTGTCTCGCATTTTGTACTGCAAGTCGAAGTATTGCTTCTCTATCCAAATAACTCACTCATTGAATTATTACTGGTCTCGGGGGTTGACCAGCTGAGGGTATTCTTCTTAAAGCTCTATGGGCTCTTTCCAGTGCCAATCCCCCAGATAAAATCCTTGCCCTAATATTTGCGGAATCCAGTCTTTAAAGAAACGAAGAGGGTCTTGTCCTTCTATACCTTCTGGCAAACCAACAATTTTCACATTATTCCTTCTGCTTCGATTGTCCAAATAATCTATTTTTCTTTCTAGCTCCTTCTCACGATCTCCTAATTCTATGACTGATTTTTCCATCTTCAACACTTTTTCTGTGTTAGAAGTCACTTGTTGCTTACAGTCCAAAAAAGCAGTCTGAAATTTTAAAAATTCTTCATAAGATGCATCCACATGTGTTTTAACCATATTTAATTCTGAACTTATACCAGCATTCATTTGAACCATTTCATTCATTAGAGATGTCAACAAAGATTTTTTTTCTTTCTTTGGCTTGGCTTCGCGGACGAAGATTTATGGAGGGGTAATGTCCACATCAGCTGCAGGCTCGTTTGTGGCTGACAAGTCCGATGTGGGACAGGCAGACACGGTTGCAGCGGTTGCAAGGGAAAATTGGTTGGTTGGGGTTGGGTGTTGGGTTTTTCCTCCTTTGTCTTTTGACAGTGTGGTGGGCTCTGGGGTCTTCTTCAAAGGAGGTTGCTGCCTGCCAAACTGTGAGGCGCCAAGATGCACGGTTTGAGGCGATATCAGCCCACTGGCGATGGTCAATGTGGCAGGCACCAAAGCTTTCTTTAGGCAGTCCTTGTACCTCTTCTTTGGTGCACCTCTGTCTCAGTGGCCAGTGGAGAGTTCGCCATATAACACGATCTTGGGAAGGCGATGGTCCTCCATTCTGGAGACGTGACCTACCCAGCGCAGTTTGATCTTCAGCAGCGTGGATTCGATGCTGTTGGCCTCTGCCATCTCGAGTACTTCGATGTTGGAGATGAAGTCGCTCCAATGAATGTTGAGGATGGAGCGGAGACAACGTTGCTGGAAGCATTCTAGGAGCCGTAGGTGATGCCGGTAAAGGACCCATGATTCGGAGCCGAACAGGAGTGAGGGTATGACAACGGCTCTGTATACGCTTATCTTTGTGAGGTTTTTCAGTTGGTTGTTTTTAACCATATCTAATTCTGAACTTATACCAGCATTCATTTGAACCATTTCATTCATCAGAGATGTCAACAAAGGTTTTATTTCTTTTTTGGCTTAGCTTCGCGGACGAAAATTTATGGAGGGGTAATGTCCACGCCAGCTGCAGTCTTCCAAAGGCGCTATTTGCCTTTGCGAGTCTGTTGTCTATCTCGTTGTCGATCCTTGCATCCGATGAAATGGTGCAGCCGAGATAGGTAAACTGGTTGACCGATTTGAGTTTTGTGTGCCCGATGGAGATGTGGGGGGGGCTGGTAGTCATGGTGGGGAGCTGGCTGATGGAGGACCTCAGTTTTCTTCAGGTTGACTACCAGGCTAAACATTTTGGCAGTTTCCGCAAAACAGGACGTCAAGCGCTGAAGAGCTGGCTTTGAATGGGCAACTAAAGCGGCATCGTCTGGAAAGAGTAGTTCACGGACAAGTGGCTCTTGTGTCTTGGTGTGAGCTTGCAGGCGCCTCAGATTGAAGAGACTGCCATCCGTGCGGTACCGGATGTAAACAGCGTCTTCATTGTTGAGGTATTTCATGGCTTGTTTCAGCATCATGCTGAAGAAGATTGAAAAGAGGGATGGTGCGAGAACGCAGCCTTGCTTCACGCCATTGTAAATGGAGAAGGGTTCAGAGAGCTCATTGCTGTATCTGATCCGACCTTGTTGGTTTTCGTGCAGTTGGATAACCATGTTGAGGAACTTTGGGGGGCCATCCGAGGCGCTCTAGTATTTACCAAAGCCCTTTCCTGCTCACGGTGTCAAAGGCTTTGGTGAGGTCAACAAAGGTGATGTAGAGTCCTTTGTTTTGTTCTCTGCACTTTTCTTGGAGCTGTCTGAGGGCAAAGACCATGTCAGTAGTTCCTCTGTTTGCGCGAAAGCCGCACTGTGATTCTGGGAGAATATTCTCGGCGACACTAGGTATTATTCTATTTAGGAGAATCCTAGCGAAGATTTTGCCTGCAATGGAGAGCAGCGTGATTCCCCTGTAGTTTGAGCAGTCTGATTTGTCGCCTTTGTTTTTGTACAGGGTGATGATGATGGCATCACGAAGGTCCTGAGGCATCTTTCCTTGGTCCCGGCAGAGCTTGAAAAACTCATGCAGTTTGGCATGCAGAGTTTTGCCACCAGCCTTCCAGACCTCTGGGGGGGATTCCATCCATACCTGCTGCTTTGCCACTTTTCAGTTGTTCAATTGCCTTATATGTCTCTTCCCGGGTGAGGACCTCATCCAGCTCTAGCCTTAAGGGCTGTTGAGGGAGCTGGAGCAGGGCGGATTATTGGACTGAGCGGTTGGCACTGAAAAGAGATTGGAAGTGTTCTGACCATCGGTTGAGGATGGAGATCTTGTCGCTGAGGAGGACTTTGCCGTCTGAGCTGCGCAGCGGGCTTTGGACTTGGGGTGAGGGGCTGTACACAGCCTTTAGAGCCTCGTAAAAACCCCTGAAGTCGCCAATGTCCGCGCTAAGCTGGGTTCGTTTGGCGAGGCTAGTCCACCACTCATTTTGGATCTCCCATAGTTTGCACTGAAGATGGCTGCATGCGCGACGGAAAGCTCGTTTCTTCTCTGGCCATGACGGCTTTGCAAGGTGAGCCTGCTGGGCAGCTCGCTTCTTTGCCAGCAGATCCTGGATTTCCTGGTTGTTTTCGTCGAACCAGTCCTTGTTTTTCCTGGAGGAGAAGCCCAGTACCTCTTCAGTGGGTTGCAGTATGGCAGTCTTCAGCTGATCCCAGAGGGTTTCATGGGACGAGTCCGTGAGGCGGATTGCATCCTCGAGCTTTGCTTTGAGGTTTGCCTGGAAGTTTCCTCTCACTTCGTCTGACTACAAGTTTCCAACATTGAACCTCTTTCTGGGGGCTTTACTGTTCCTGGGCTTTGGCTTGAAGTGAAGGTTGAGCTTGCAACGAACCAGCCGGTGGTCAGTGTGGCATTCCGCACTGGGCATGACCCTGGTGTGGAGCACATCTCGTTTGTATCTTTCTCGCACCAGGACATAGTCCAGGAGGTGCCAGTGTTTGGATCGGGGATGCATCCAGGTAGTCTTCAGGCTGTCCCTCTGCTGAAAAAGGGTGTTTGTAATGACAAGCCGCTGTTCTGCTCAGAGCTCCAACAGGAGGCGCCTGTTTTCATTGCACTTGCCGACACCATGCTTTCCCAGGATTCCTGGCCAGGTTTCTGAGTCTTTGCCAACGCGAGCGTTGAAGTCGCCAAGGATGACAACCTTGTCGGCTGTAGGGGTGCGTTGAATGAGGTTGCGCAGATCAGTGTAAAACTTGTCCTTTTCTGCTGGTTCCGCCTGGAGGGTTGGAGCATAGATACTGATGAGGGTGATGTGATGCTTATTTTGAAGGGGGAGTCGCATAGACATGATCCGGTCCGAGTGGCCTGTAGGGAGGTTTTCGTGTTTGGAGGCAATGGAGTTCTTGACCATGAAGTGTTCACCAGATAGGCGTCGTTCATCCATAGGCTTGCCAGACCAGTAGAGTGTGTAGCCCGCGCCGCGTTCTTGGAGGCTGCAAGGCGGACTTCACTGAGAGCGGCTATGTCGATGTCAAGTCTGAGGAGTTCATGTGCGATGAGGGCAGACCGACGTTCAGGTCGGTGGCTGTCAGCCTTGTCTAGCATGGTTCTGATATTCCAGCATGCTAGCTTGAATAATTGCATTCAATTGCATAAATTGTGAATCAGTAAAACTCAGCTCTGCTCTCTCTGACATAGTGGCAGAACAAGGTAACTGCAGCTCCTGCTGCAATTCAACAGAAGGCATTGTAAAAGTTTTACTGCGGGTCTGGACTCCCAGCGACGGCACCCCGACTTCTTCAGCGGGTCGCTGCTGGTCTCCCCCCGCATCTTGTTGTTTTCTCATCCATTCGCGACGAAAAACGATTTCTTCAGATTGTAATGCTGCCTGCTGCATTTCCAACAATGGAGTTGTCTTCCTGCGTGCTCCCCCCATTGAAATCGAAAGGCTTTCCAAATTGGGGTCCACTTCTTGGGAACACACACCTTCTTCCGGAGAACGGGTAATTCCAGCACCATCCTTCATTTGATGAGTAATAGGTTTTTTTTCCAGCCTCCACAGACGATCTTTGCGATTTAGGCAATGAAGAAATTGAGCCTGGGGCTTTTTCAGGTTGTCTAGGCCCCAGATCTTCAGCACTTCGAAAATGTATCTTCTTTTGAACTTGAGATTTAGTCTTTTTACCATTAGTAGCCATAATAATTCCTTAATACTTTAAACTAAAATTTAAAAGTTTAAACTTGAAAACAAAGGGTTAAAAAACAGGTATTTAAAAGTCTGGCCAGAGAGGTTGAGATTACACGTCTAGACTCTACGCCATCTTGCCACCCCCCCCACCCCCCTCCCCCTCCCCCTCCCCCCCCCCCCAGTCCATGCTATTGCTTGGTAAAAGCAATCCAGATCTCCAAAGGAAATAATTTTCAGGGAAGCAGAAGTGGACAGGGCAAATTCTCCAGCCATGAAAACAATTTCCTTTTAAAGGTTAGCTTTTTAACATGAACACTGATTCTGCTTTTATCTATACCTTGCACTGCTTCCAGAACCTGACCACTCCCTCTATGAAAAGAATTGCTCATCTCACTTCTGATTCTTTTGCAAATTACATTCAATCTATGTCCTCAATCCTTGATTCTTGTGTCCAATGGGAAATGTTTCTCTCTCTACTCTATCTGTCCGTCGATCAGATCTCCTCTCCTGCAGGGAGAAAACCCTAGCTTCTCCAGTCTATCTACTTAGTTTAACTTTCTCAACCCTAGAATTGTTGTTAAATCTCTTTTGCATCCTCTCCATTGCTTTCCTAAAGTATATTGAAATGGAACTTCAGTTGATTGTTCAAATGTTTGATAAAGGTTAATCAAGACTTCTTTCTCCTGTCTTTTTTGTCTGTTTACAAAGCTCAGCATTCTACCTGTATTTTTAATTTTTTTCCAATCGGACCTGCCATTTTCAGTAGTCTATGCACATATATACAATATCTCACTATTCTACCACCCTTTTAGAGCAGGTTTATAAAGCCTCCTCTTATTCTTCTTCCTTAAATACAATACTTAACATTTCTCAGCATTAAATTTCATCTGGCACCTTCCCACCCATTCCAGCAACTTATTCCTTTCCACTTGAAGCCTAGTTCTATTCTCTTCACAATTCACTACCTCAAAGTTTACAAGTTTTGTGTCATCTGCAAATATGGAAATTATGTTATGTACACTCAGGACCAAGTCATGCATACCTGTAAAGAAAAACAGTGTTCTCTGTACTGAACTCTGCTATGAAATTCCCTCCAGTCCAAAAAAAACGTTCACTATTAATCTCTCCTATTTATTCAACTGTCAATCCCAACTGCTATTATATTCCCTAGTCCTCAAACTCGATAAGAAGTCCCTTATGTGGCATTTAGTCTAATGTCATTTGGAAGTCTGTTTGTACCACATCAACTGCATTCTTCTTGTTGGTCTTCTCTCTGCTCAAATTAGCTGGACACGATTCACCTTGAACAAAATCCATGTTGGTTTTTAATCAAGCCTACTTGTGATTGCTAATTCAGTCCTAGAGCAAGAAACATTTAAAAAAAATTTCTAGAGTAAGATGCATATATTCCACGGTTATGGTTCCTGCATAGAAATGGATCGGAGGCCAATCCACAGACCATGAGTGGCAGAGAGGATCACTGAAGTCTCTTTCCCCCATCAATGTGATCCATCGGGATCATTGTTTGAAAAGGGCGTGCAAAATCATCGAGGTCCCATTCAGCCCTGCACACAGTATCTTTCAGCTGCTCCCGTCAGGACAGAGATACAGGAGTATCAGAACCAGCACCACCAGGCTGAAGAACAGCGTCTTCCCACGAGCAGTGAGAATGCTGAATGAGCAAAGGAACTGGTCACACTAACCCTCCGAGACTCTCTTTTATACAAAACAATATTTATTTGTACAGATCAGTTGTTTTCAAACCTTTTCTTTCCACTCACATACTAACTTAAGTAATCCCTGTGCCATAGGTGTACTGCGATTACAGTGTGGAAAGAAAAAGTTTGAAAACCACTGTTTTAATTGTACCCAATTGACTTGTTATGTGCACAACTTCATAACTCTAAAGGAAATGGGCCTATGGCAAGTTTTCTCAAGCAAAATATTTCTGTAACAATTGAGTCTAGAACAGTGGTCCTCAACCTTTTTTACCCCACCCACATACCACCTGAAGTAATCCCTTACTAAGAGCACCAAAGGCATAGGGATTACTTCAGGTGGTATGTGAGTGGAAAGAAGAGGTTTGAAAACCACTGGTATAGATGCAATACTTGTCCTGCATATGTATTGTTTGTCTGTATGTGTGCTATGCCTGGTTGTGTGTCTGCATGTTTGCACCAAGGATGTTGTTTCATCAGATTGTACTTTACAATCAGATGATAATAAACAACTTGACTATGGGAGAGATGCAAAGATCAGACAGCAAAGATTTAAGATCAGCAGTAAGACTTTGGAAGCAGCACATGGCTTTGAAGGCGGTGCAGAGGACATCAGAATGGATATAGTGGGCCAAAGAGCCTTTATCTGTGCTACATGATTCTACAACCCCCACTATTAATGTCATACTGACTGGCTTGGAGATACTGAATTTATCTCTGCACCCCTTTTTGATCAACACTTACCTCTCCTGAGGGATCACACCTACATCTGTGCATTTTTGGAAGACAATATCCAAACCTAAACACTTTCCTCTATTTCAGCCAACTGATCATTGCACGGTGTAGATGCAGGACAATGGTGATGGGTGCATATGAGTATAGCAATCTCCCAAGATGCCTCACGAGCTACATATAATCCTTATTCAGACAGACTTATGCTGCTAAATTGATGCTGACTGAAAGTTCAACCACGTAGACCACAAATCTGGTGGTGGCAAACAGATATTTATTCAAAAAGAGACAGGGAATTGTGGCATCACACACAAAAAAAATCACAGGAATTAATTATAAAAATGATTGGAAAACAGGTTTTATTTTGACTTAGATTTAATATTTTAGTAGCTACTTGACAGTATTAAAAGAATGCATAAAAGCAAATAAGAATTATTTTTAGCAATTTGAATGAATATTGAAAAAAGTGGAAGTCATTTCATCTTTGGGCATTCCAAGTTTCCTTGAATATTACCGTGAAGCACAGTGCAAATTTAAAGCTCCAAAAATTACCTTGTTAATTTTCACAATACTCTCTTAGCAATCAAAAGACAAAAGTATCCATTAATAGGGTTTAAAAAAATACTGTCTGTGGCCATTAGCAAGGAATGGAACTTTTGCAAATTTTTTGCAACCTAAAGGTTGCCATTGTGCCTGCTAAGAAGGAAAAATTGTCTGCAATGTTCAAGAACTCCAGAGTCTAATTGCAAGAAAATTTCCTGCATTGCATCACTCCTGAGTATGTCCACTAGGAATCTCTGCTCATTAATGAACCCTTTATAGGCAATGTTGACTATATTAACCAAACTTGTTAAGATTATTCAATACAGTGTAGACCTGTTAAACCAGTCAGAGCTAGCATTCCTAATTACCTTCGAGAAGGTGGAGGAGTTCTTGAGGTGTGGGTCTCCCCACACTTATTAGAAAAGGAGTTCCAGGATTTTGATCCAGTGATGGTGAAGGAAAGATGATACTTATCCAAGTCAGGATGCTGTGTGACTTGGAGGGCAACTGCCAGATGGTGGTGTCCCCATGCTTTTGCTGCCTTCATCTTTGCAGCGGGTGTGTTTAGGTTTGGTGAGTTGTGCCTTATTCAATTCGTGGCAACAGTTTGTACCATTCTGTAAATGGTACAAACTGCTGCCACAAATTGAACAGGGTGTTGTTGTTTGAATGAACCATGAAGTGAAAACTCGATCTGACTTCTCAAATAAGATCTCACATCACTGTTCTGAAGAACAGCGGCTGTCTCAAGAAGACACCTCACGGCTCCCTCGAATCATGTTGTGTGGAGTTACACTGGGCTGCTGGAGACTGGCTTATGGGTACCAGGTATTGGAACTGGGATTCGAAAATGTGCTGAGAACAAGAAGGGCTCCCAAAGGGCCTCGGGTGCTAAAGGCTTCTGAGTCGTGTCAAGGTTTGGATCTGGAACTTTGGTTGCCGATGGTTTGAACTGTGCAGTGTGTGGCTGCAGAAGTGCTGGAGGTGCTCAACAACTCTAAAGAGACTCTCTTTTGCTTCTCTTCCTCCTTTAGTTTGGGGCACAATGTTCTGGGCAATGCTCATGGCGACTCTTTGTTTGCCTTAGCAGGCAATAAAATGAACCTTTGAACTGCATTTCTTACCTTATATAGGTAGGTACTCTCCATGCCCTGCCAGAACTTTGAAATGAACTGTAGAAACGCTTGAACAACATGAGGATTGAACACACACATCTTTTTCATTATTGCCAAACCAGCAAGTTAGTTCACGAAAAAATTTTCTTTGATCCTATTAATAATTCGGCAGTAGACAGAAAACTAGCTGTAATTAATTAAATTTTAAATACTTCTCTCAAAACCTGTGCACTGAAGAAGTGTGGCAAGTTGGAATAGCTTCTTTACATGCAAGTGGAATATTCAAATACCAAAAGTGGGAAATACCAAGTTTCAAGTGTGTTTGATTATCTCAGCTTAAATCAGTATCTAACTTAGATCTAATCGGTACTAAGATCAGTTAAGTCCTTTAGAAGGGCCACAATGCTCACTATTGTGAGAAATGAGAAATGCCACATTGTTGTCAGCAAAGCAAGGTCCCCCACCATTATCAGAGAGGGAAAGTATTGGACATGCAACTGGCCAGTGATAAGTTCTCTCAGAGCCCATTAGGGGAAACCATACCCTGTCTTCATTATGCAATCTCACACCAATAATATAAATTTTCATATTTATTGTCAGAGTACATTCATGACATCACATACAACCCTGAGATTCTTTTTCCTGCGGTACACAACATACACATGTAAACAAAGAACAAAATGAAAACAAACTGACTGTGCAATACAAGGAGAAAAAGAAATCAATAACATGCAAAAGTAAGAGTCCTTAAACTAGTCCCTGTTTGTTGTTGAAGAGCCTGATACAGGTAGCCCCTGATTTACAACCTATGTGACTTACAGCCATCCGTACATGTGACTGATTTTTTTAAAAAAAGAAAAATAGATGTAAATATAAAAATTATGCTTTTGGGGTGAAAGTAGGGGCCTATTGGTGGAAAATAGTGCTTAAGGCAGGGATGGGCAACTTCTGGCGAGACCTGGCTTTGGTGGCTGCCATGCTGTATTTGACGAATGATAAAATGGACAGGTCGATCAGAACAGAACACGGTCATAAGTGAGGACTACCTGTAGTGGAGGTGTAGCAGCTGTTCCTGAAATGAGTGGTGTGAGTCTTGTGGCACCTATACCTAATATAGGTATTATATAGGTAAATAATATAATATAGGGTGAAGCAGTGTAGGTCTGAAATAACCAAAGTATCAACAGAATGGCACAGCACAGGAGAAGGTTCTTCCACACAATCGGGCCTCAATGGTTCTTTGAATGAGCTACAGAATAGAATTATTCTGTTGCCCTTTTCTCAAAGTGTAGCTAAATTTTCTTTATCAGATGTTTAACCATTTGTCATCGAATCTGCGTCAATCTCCTGTTGTTTTTAGAACGAAGCAGTTTCATACAGTTGCCTTCTTTATCTACTTATACTTATCCATTACCTGTTCCTGAGTGTCCAGCTCCTTGTGTTGCATCTCCATCTCTAATGCTTGTATCCGGCTGCGATAATTTTCTATCTCATTCTCCAGGGCCTAAATGAAAAATCATGAGGAGAAAAAGTACGATGTTGCATGGATCAGAAATGTTAACACTTAAATCTCTGGAAGAAAAAAATCAAATATGGTTCTGTCAAAGGATCTGCTGAAGGTGAGATATATTCACCTCAATATGGATGAATGCTTATTTCCTGTGTTTTCTGATTGTTCCTACACATTAGGTTACAGAGGACATTAATAGGTTCTTTGGCCCAACTTACTCATGCTGGCCGAGTTTCCATCCTTTGCCCCAAGCCCTTCAAAACCATTCCGCTGGGTCTCTGTCTAAATGTCTTTTAAATGTCATAATTAACCCACCTACAACCCTCTCTGGCAGCTCATTCCAATATGGATCAGGTTCCTTTTAAATATTTCCCACCTCACTTTAAAGGTAATGACCCTGGTTTTGAACCCCATATCCCTGGGAAAAAGACTGTGACCATTCACTTGATCAAGGCCCTTTATGATTTTAAAGATGTCAATCCTATACAAAAGTCCCAGCCTATCCAGTCACTCCTCATAACTCAAGCCCCCAGTGCTAATAACTTTTTTTTGTGGATCATTTTTGCACCCTTTCCAGATTCATGACATCCTTCCACCGCAGAGTGACCAGAACTGCACACAATACTCCAAATGTACCTCACTAATGTGTTGAGCAGGTGGCAGGTAGCAAACTCATTGCTTCGGTTGAAAATTCTCTTTGACAAAAGGCATATGAAGTGACTGAAGGTTGCACGAGCTTTTTCAGATGCAGCAAAGCCAGCCCTGATTACACCCGAGTGGGCTTTATTAAAAACGCTGCACCTAATCTACACTTCACCAGCAAGGACAGACCCAAGGATGACAAAAGTATCAAGATGCACAAATATATGTTGCAATAGCAGCCTCTGAAACCATACAATACAAGGTTATTGACCTGGAATGCGAGTTCCCATGCTTGCTCCACAGATATTGCATCCAGCAATCTCAGATCAGATTTCAGATTTCCAGCATCTGCTGTAATTGGCTCCAGATGTTTTCTGGCCGTTTCATTATTTGATTGATAGCATTTAAAGATATAGAACCATAGAACATTACAGCACTGAAACAGGTCTTTTGGTCCACCCAGCCAATGTTGAATCTATTATTCTGCCTCGTTCTGCACCCGGACCATAGCCCTCCATGTCTCTCTCATTCATGTAGCAGTCAAAATTTTTCTTCAATGTCAAAATTGAGCCTGCATTCGTCACTTCAGCTAGAAGTTCACTCCACATTCACCACAATCTGCATGAAGAAGTTACCCCTAATGTTCCCTTTAAATATTTCCATTTTCATCCTTAACTCCTAGCTCTGGTCTCACCCAACCTCAGTGGAAAAAACCTCCTTGTATTTACTCCATCAATACCCCTCAAATTTGTGTACAGTGTACAAAATGCCCACAGTCATAATCTCTACCCAACCAATACACTCTTGTCCATACATTTTCAGATCCTGGGCACAGCCCACTTACCTCAACCTCTGCCCTAATCTCTTCCATCTCTCACAAACCCACAGCCTCAACCAATATCCATTCAAGTTCTCAGGCCACTCTTAATGCCTCCCCATTAACAATTACTTCTGGTCTTTATAATTATATCAAACTATGTTTTTTCTGTAGCAAGAAATAGATCAGATACTTTGGTCTGGTGTGTAGAAGTTAGTGCAAGATTCATGAGTTCTCTAATCTAAACATTTTAATAAAATATAAGCTTTCATATATAAATAAAAATCTACCCATGAAGTGCTCAAAAGCTGATTGCTTATGCAGTTTTTATGTGTTAATGTTTAAAAAATTTCACAAGCCTCATAAATATTCCAGTGAAGATACACAACATACAGAGATAATTTTGCTTTAATCAACCTCTATTTTCTTAACTAATTGTCAACAAAGAAATCTTGATCACAGGAGCCCTGTTCACAGGTATCTGATGTAATAAATGAGAGGCAGGCTGATGTAAGATTGTGGCAAATTTTCCACATTCAAGCCTTTGATTTTTACTAATGTACAAAGTACACAGCAGCAAACATTAAAGACTAAATGTTCCTATCATTCAGAGGTAGAAATTACATCGATGGAGCCAAAAATATAAATTTAAAAAAATGAAGGAATAAAGTGTCACAAAAGACTTTTCAGTAAGCAAATATCATGTTTTCATGATGGACATTTTTCAATTGCTGTATTTTATTTAGTATATTCAGAGATTCATGGAAAATAGGAGCTGAAGGCCACTCAGCCCTTTGATGCTGAACCACCATTCAAATATGATCATACATCTAAGTACCCTTTTACCGCTCTCTCTCTCTCACACTCTCTGTCTCTCTCCATACACTTTGATCCCATTAGCCACAAGATCCACATCCAACTCAGTTGTGAGGATTTAAAGCTATTTCCTTTTAAGATGTGCGACACTGTTCTCTCAGCAGCAAAATTCATGCACTAATTTAAATGTGAGACCATACCAGGGGGTTGAATATTAACAGCTAGACTTTGCTCTGGATATTTAGTTTGGTTAGGCTTTGAACTGATGATTAGGAAAATAGAATCCAGCAAAATCTGTGAAAAGAGGAAAGAGAAATCTGGTTACCTGAAATTTTTGAATTCAATATCGAGTTCCAATGGCTGCATTCTGTGTGCCTAGAGGGAAGAGTTGCTTCAGGAAGGATGCGGATACCATAGAGAAAATGCAGTAGAGATTCACCACGATGTGGGCTGAAGTTACAAGCGGAGATGGATAGGCTGGATTTACTTTCACCAAGATGTAGAGGGCTGAGCGGTAACTTTATGGGCATTTATAAATATCAAGGACATAGAGAGGGTAGGCAGTCAGAATCTCTCTCCTAAGGCAGGAGAGTCTTAATCTCGAGGGCACAGGTTCAAAGTGAGAGGGGAGAAATGTAAAGGAGGACTTTTCCACAGAGGGAGGTGGTTATCTGGAACAAAATAAATGCCAGAGTAAGTAGAGGCAGGTAGAATTACAATATTTAAAGGGAATTTAGGCAGGTACTTAGATAGGAAAGGAATAAAGGAATATGGGCCTAATGCAGGTGAATCACCATATTCCGCATGGATGGGGTTGGCCAAAAGGGCCTGCTCCTGTTCTGAAAAGTTCGAGAATTCAGTTCTCACATAGGACATTGTTGGAAGGTGTAGGTGGCCAAAGATAGAGGTGTAGAGTGAGAGCGGAACAGAGAATTAAAATGAAGCTAAGTATTGTCCTTGAAGCCTGAATAAAAATGCTCTGCAAAGTGGTCACCCGAACTTGATTTTTCAAAAAATTTGTCCAGGAGACCATATCATGAGTATCAAATGCATCAGGCTAAATTGATAAATTCAAAGGAATATGTGAATCTTTCCTCAACTGATATAGCTGGTTAGATCCCTGGATAGCAGAAGGATGACAGGTGAAATGGCCGTTGTTGCAGTTCCCACAGTTATGTGGGAAGATGCTATGAGAGGGCATGGATCCATATTTATAGAGCAATCCCATTCCTCACTCACATTCCCTGTAACCTATTCTCTGTACACTCCCACCAATTGTCCCATTCCTCTGCAAGTTTCTACCATTCACCTGCACATAAGGGGCAATTTACAGTGGTCAATTAACCTACCAACATCTTTGGGATGCAAAAGTAAATTGTAGCATGCAGGAGACCCATGTGGTCACAGGGCAAATATGAAACTCCACATAGACAGCACCGGTGGTCAGGACTGAACCCAGGTCCCTGGAGGTGTGAAGCACCAGCTTTGCTAGTGGCATGCACTGTGTGTGAAAGTGTGAATCTGTCCTTTTACCTCTCACTCTCACCTCTCTATCTTCCTACATTTTTTCCAACAATGCCCAATGTAAGTTCAAGCACCTCATCTTCCAAGTGGGAGCACAATAATCCTTGGGGCTCAGATACTCACCTTTTCTTCTCCATTGATGGATATTTTGGCTTCAATTTGTTCCTTTTCTTTTCCTAAATATTTAAATCAGTTGTCACTTTGGTGATTTTGGTGTATCCCAAGCATTTTGGCCATTCCTTGTCTCCCTCATTTTGCTTCTTAAACCAGGCTGACTTTCCCACTTTTCCAGTTCTGAATAGGATCCTTAAACTGATGAAGGGCTCAGGCCCAAAACTTTGGTTTGTATATCTGTACTTCCTATGGACGCTGCAAGACCTGCTGAGTTTCTCCAGCATTTGTGTTTTTACTACAATCACAGCAACTGCAGACTTTCATGTTTCACTCCTTAACCTAAAATGTTGACCCTATTTCTCTCCTCAGTCCTTTCAGCATTTTGTACTTCTTTGGATCTCCTGAATTTGTAGTTTTTTTGCTTCATTCACTGCTGACACTCTGTTTCAGCTTGATTAGCACTGGATATCAAAGAAGAATACATACCTTTTAAAATCAATAGATATTTGAACTGTAGGGATATTCATTCTCACACCAAGCCAGTGTACAATCTAAGATCACACCTGGACATTATACATCAGGTTCACTGGATTGCAGTCTGTAAGAATTCCCTTTTCCTGCCCAGGGGTCAATTGAAGCAGTTGTACGACAACTCAGAAGGCAATCCGTCAGGGCTGGGAATGGCCAATTTGGTTACATTCTGCCATTGCTAACAGTCCTTCCAGCATTGCAACTATTCCGTATCTAATCTTGGCGAAAGCAATTTGCAACAACCAACTAATGTCCTCAGATACAGTTTGCCTACTTAACCAGATATTTAAAATCTAAATCACCAATCGATTGGCCAAATGCATACACACCCACTTAAAGGATAAATTGACACTAGGGTCCAGTTAGCTGTGAGTCAATTTTCTGAATGAATTTCTCTTTTGAAAATATGGGCTCCTTCACCAACTTGTAAAAACCTGCAAAGAGCTATACTATATACTAAAGCACTAGATTGCTGTTATGGAGTCAGTGGAATAACACAACACTATAATTTGTTTAGTTTGGATTAATGGCTTCTTTGAACAATCGCATCTTTTATAAATTCCACATAAGAAATATGTTTTCATCAACCACAATAAATACAGACACTTTCAAAGGAAAAGATGAAATCTTTTGGGTTTAGAATAACCCACAATTTACATTTTCACATATGGTGACATTCTTTCACATGGGAATTTTCGCTCACTGTACAATACATATTCAGGCCCAAAGTACTTTGATATCATAATGTTGTTCGTGCTTTATTTACGGAATTAACATCAGTAACTGTGGTCCCACACCAAGTGAGGGCACTAATTTATTCACAACATTGATATTGTTGCCACTAATTTCTAGTTACCACTGTTAGTTAATCTTCATTGGGTTGTAGATGGGTTGTTATAGAGGCTTCGTTGCTCTGTAATTTGGCAAGGGTGGTGGGAGGAGGGGGAAATAAATTCAGCCATCGCTCTCTACATTGATCACTACCAAATGACTGGGAAACCTGCTGACAGTGAGTTTTGAGTGGGAGTTCCCTGAATAGGTCTCTTTGACTGTGGCACATTGCTGGGGTTAAGTAGATGTAAATGTTTATGGCAGGCACTCAGTACCAACAGAGGGAGAGATAAATGGCAAAAGTCACAACTTCCTCACATGAGCAGTCATTGGGTTTAGCTGTATGAATGAGGCAAGATGGCCTTTTGTTCCATGAGGTTTTGCCATTTGGATATATTCTATGTCAGGAATGCATGATTTACCAAGATGTCAGTCACAGGGAATTTACTAGACGACATTACCCTAGCCATACTTTAGAATTTACTTTCTCCCTGTTGAGTACGACTGCACAGAAGAATTAATTCCAGTGGAAAACTTAAGAGGTGATTGCAGCTGGTAGAAGAGGTCTCATCTGAAAATTGCATTCCTTTTTAATCTGCAAAGAAATGACCCTCACTGTCTCCAGACTGGCACGTGGTAACTTAGTCAACGTATCAGTCTGCAAACATACAAATTTTGGCAGGAGTAAGTCACTTGGCCCACTTCAGCCGGTTCCGCCATTTAATAGGATCATGGCTGAACCGACTGCAACTTCAACTCTGCATTTCCCACTACCCATGTGAATATTTCATCCACTTGCTCATTGAGAATCTACCAATCTCTTCTTTTAAAATATTCAGACTATTTTTACCTTCCACTTTCCTTTGAGGAGAAGAGTTTTATGATCACTCTTTGTAACCCTTTAGTTCCAGATTCTCCTACAAGAAGAAATGACCTGTCAAGGAGAGCCCTCAGGATCTCAGGTTTCATTAAATCTCTTCTCACTCTTTAAAACTCTAGTGATATAGAAGCTTATTCTGTCCAATGTTTCTCCTATCTGGAACGATACTTGTACTGGTTGTAGAAACTTCAAGTGATCAACTACTGAAGGAGTTAATCATAAATGTCAATCATTAACAGGACAGCACTTAAAACAAAAATAAATACTTCCTCTGCATTCCCAGCTTTCTATTCAAGTGTGTTAAATAATAAGCCCCAATCCTGGTTTTACAACATACTCTCTGGTCAGCAATGAAGAGCCAGGTGGCTATTTTAGTACAGATATTCACCTGAACTGAATATGCCGAACCTGAGATCAGATCAGAGCTGATGTGTGCTTTGCTTCTGCCCTTCAAAGTAAATGCAAACATAGATTGGACCTTAATTCAATGTCTCATCAGAAAGGCAACTAATGTGAATTTAGCTTCGGTTTGTAAGTACACCTTTCCTCAGGTGTGTGAATTGGGTTTCGGAAGATTTGTTGAACACATTGTATACACGATTGAAATGTAATGAGTTGAATGGCCTATTCCAAAATCAGTCTTGGGTTTAATCAAGACTACCATTATACTGGCATACAGCTGGAGAAATTGTCCCATGTACATTTTATAAAGCTATTTAGTCAATATTTCTGCAATTCATCAGAAGGAATAAGATCTCAGCTATCTTTCTGTTTGCTTTTTTCCCTATTGATTAGTGCTTTAGGACTGGAATCTAATTAATAATTTCATCAATCAGATACATTCACAGTTTTGCCAGAACTTCATGGCAGTCCATCTAGAGAATGCTGGATTCTATGAGGGAATTTGCTCCACTTAGACAATCCATTGAGAGAAAAAGAGTGCATAAATATTATCTAGTCAAATTCTACAATATTCATTCACTTCTATTTGCCACTGAGAAAAGGCAAGGCCCCACCTGACTACTTAGGCAGACATAAAGGATCAAAGGAGAGCAGAGAAAATCTGCTTGACAACATGGTTAACAAACACCACTTAAATATATGTTATCTGGTCAATATCTCACTGCTGTTGGTGACAGTCTGTGCTACACAAACTGGTTGTGTACACTATACAATAGTGACTTCATAACCAAAATACTTTATTGGCTGTAAAGTGCTTTGGGGATGTCCTGAGGTTATGAAAAGAACAAGTCGAAGATATTTCAGTAATAGGAACCTTTTCAGTGTGGCAAAATATCCCAAGGGACTTCACAGATGCATTGTCAAACAAAATGTAATGCTAGGCACAGGGAGATATCATTGGGGCAGATGAACAAAAGATTAGTTAAAGAGGTAGATTTCAAGGAGGAAAGAAAGAGATGAATTCTTGGTTACTGACCAAAAGAAGGTTGTAAGGGGCTGAATGTAACTAGTTTTTCCAAACAGGCTGCACAGGCACAAAGGATGAAGAAGTTTCCTCTTGTTAGTTGAAGGCATCACTATCGATGTTATAGCAATTAAATACAGAATTATAGAACAGGAGGAAACTGTAAATTGCATGAGTGAGGCCTTTGAGGCACAGGCAAACAATAGCAAGAATTTTAAAATTAAGACATTGCTTTACCGGGAGACAAAATGGATCAACAAGAAAGTGGGAATGGATAATAAGACATTGGTTTAGACCGAGGGAGCAGAGTTTGAAATGACTCTGAAATGAAGGAATTCCCTGGAATAGTCGACTCTGGAGGTTACAAAGGTATAAATGAGCTGAAAGATTTCAATGAACTTTCATCAGAGGATTTTGCTTCTATTGTGGTCAGTGAGTGAGCTGCTGTCCTGGTTTTGCGAAATGCCAGAAAAACTGATTTAATGTTTTCACATTGATATCCTTTTTGCATTTCCTGTTCTTCAAAGTATCCACCTCTTGCTGTGAATGCCTCAAGATCAGAAAAATAATAGTCATTTACTGAAAATCTACCCACAAATTTATTCTTATGCTAAGAAACAAAGTTGTGCCTTCTTACAGTTTGCCCTCCATCTTTCCTTTTTCCCTCTGGTGCTAATTGCAATGTAAAGCACCAGCACAGCAGTTTCCATCAGTGATGGAAGGGAATGGAAGGAGGGAATGGAAGGGACCAACAAGCCTACCTCCTCGTACCACCTCTGCCTAAAATAATGCTGCACACTAACATCAGATAACTTTGGTGTGAAAAGGGAAAAATAACTTTGATCAACCCGACTTCAACAATGAGCAAACTCAGTTGCTTTGCAGGAATTCCTTCAGAAACTATAGCATTCTGATACCATTGATTTTGAAATATTTAAATCTTTCCTTGAAGTTCTGTTGGACGGCACTGACTGGAGCCAAAGAGGACAACCATGTGACTGTGTCTAATGTTAGAATGATATTCATTTATCAACACCTTAAATAATTGATGAACTTATAAAATGTTATGAGATGTCAAGATTATTATTTCTAAAAATAAAAAAAATTAATTAAAAAAAAAAAAAAAGATTATTATTTCTATCACAGTGCAACCATAGGACAAAAATGCAGAGGATTTGTATCTTGACCTTTTGGGAGATGCAACTTTTCAACACCTGGTGTGCAACACTTGCTGGATTAAGAATGGGTGAGATTTACCAGAGCAACCCGAGTGTGGAAGTAAACTTCTCTGTGTTGAAATATTTTCCACTACTTAGAATTATATTTCGAGTATTGGTGATTTTTTAATTTCCAATTTTTTTTTTTTTTTTTATTTTTTATTTTTCACACCATAAATCACAATAGCCATGATATACACTTTTTCTTTTCCACACATTTACAGTGACTTTTTCTCCCTCCCCCCTCCCTCCTCCCAAACCACCCCCCCACCCCCCCCTCTCATCCATTTTAGGTATACAATCTAGGTTGCATTAAGCCAGTCAGACAATGTTGTCATTCAACAAAAATACACCAGAAATTCTACTGAGTCCATTCTTTTCTTTCCTTCTCCTTCCAGGTAATGATTGTCCCTGGTAGGTTTTCGCTATTGTATTTAATGTAAGGCTCCCATATTTGTTTGAATATTTCAATATTATTTCTTAAACTATATGTTATTTTTTCTAATGGAATACATTTATTCATTTCTATATACCATTGTTGTATTTTCAAATTATCTTCCAATTTCCAGGTTGACATAATACATTTTTTTGCTACGGCTAGGGCTATCTTGACAAATCTTTTTTGTGCATCTTCCAAGTCAATTTAATTTCCAATTTTGATGAAAGGTCGTACCCGAAACATTTTTTCTCTTTTCAGAAGCTAATAGTCTTGTAGTTTTTGTTTTCAGTGTGCTGGGTGTAACAGAAAGCCTCGGGCTAGACTTGTGTCCTCCCAATTAGGCCACGGCTACAGTTCCTTAAGTACAAACTCAGAACTATTTTCTCCAAAGTGATGAACGTAATTTTTTGGAATTAGCCCAGGCTACAAATCCATAATTTATTGCAAGTTTCCACAATTTTTGCATTGGCACCTTTCTGAGATTAATCTCAGGGCCTTCTAGGTCTGACTATCTCGGACGCTAGGAAACCAACCCACCTTTACTTGCTTATCACAAACTGAACCAGCACACAGGATGAGGAAAAAAGAGGAAGCCTTTCTGCCATCATATGTTTCTCTGCAACATTTTCTCGACCACATTCCCATCCCTCCATCTCGTCCCCATCTACTTATACACTAGGGCCAAATTAACCCACCCACACCAGGACTCAGATAGGGCATGGATAGAAATTGGAGCTCTCAGAAGAAACCTGTGCTGTCTCAGTGAGTTCATGCAAACTCCACTCAAACAGCATATGAGGTTTTGACTGAACGTGGGCGAGGCGGCAGCTCCAATGTCTTGCCCACACGCTTGCACTCTCCAGCTGCCTAGTAATGAGGGCTGCTTCTGTCTGTGAGATTGAGTGAACAGTCATGTTCAGCCCTCCCAATGTTCCATTTACTGTGTCTTCTCCACAGCTGGACAGGGACTGTAAGTTTCTGTCCTCAGGTTTTAGAACCCTTTTGAATAAGGGAGTGGGAGAGGAAAGAGAGCTGCTGGATCCTGTGGTGCAGCATTTCCAGTCACCTTTCTGTATCTGGGGAGCAAGGTGAACAGTCACATAATCCTGCAATGGAACTCCTGTGATGTTAAGAAAGCACCTAGAGGTGGATATCTAACAGAAATATAGTTCAGGAATTTGGAACATCATTGCTATATTTCCCCGTTAATCTGCTATTTGTATTTTCCTCAAAATGGGATAATCCTCTCCAATAGAAGATACAATTTCTCTCCAATTTGTTTTAGAGAAAAAATTGTAATATCCCTTAATCGTTGGTGGCAGATATAATCATCTTATCTGCAACAGACGTCATTATCATACTTTAATCTGCTTTCCTTGGTACTCTCTCAGAATTATTTTAAGGTGATTTGAAATGCTCAAATGTCAAATGTTATGCTGTTGTGGCTAGTTATTCTCTCACAATCAAATTTATGGGCATTAGGTAGAGGAGTTCATATTTTTAGTATCTTAAAATAATGATAATTGGATGCTTTGAATTCAGCTGGGAGCTACAGCAATGGTAAGACATTTTAATGGAGAAGCTGTTCATATCTTGATCCTTTACAAACAGTACAGCATTATTTTTTTAAATAAGAGAAACATGCAGATGCCAGTAATCTTAAACCAAAAGCAGGCCAGGAAGTATCCATGTAAAGAGATAATATTTCAAGGACCTGAGACATTCATTCTGTTTCTCTTTCTTGCCCAACCTATTGAGTGTTTCCAGCACATCTTATGTAAGCAATTTTTGAAGTGTGTCAACTATCACAATTACTGTTTGTAGATAACTTTTCTCAGATGTGGTGTCTTTTTTGTATCTCTAAAATGTACAACTGATTGCAAGGTCATGGTTATATGCTTCTAATTTAGCCCCATTTTTACTGTCATCTCCTGAAGGTGCTGGGAGTTGGATCCCTTAGCAGCTCCCTGAAGCTAATTTCATTTTTGGTCAGTAATTACATGATGGATACTCTAACCACATGGGAAGTCCTTTCTCCTTTACCTGTTGAGGGAAATTACAGCAGCTCTGCTACCATTCTGAAATCAGCACATCCTATTTAGTGCTGGGGCTTAGGACTGGTACCATCCTGATTTCTACCTCAGTAGCGCACTGCACAGGTAAACTTCCAAATGACAAATTCCTCGTTAATAATAACGTGAAAGATCAGCTCACTGTCAGACTAGGAAGAACAGAGGCAAGGACATTTGGACCATGTGGATATAAAGTGTTATCCCCATGGCTTATTAATACGTGGGACAAGTGTAGTATGTGGGCGTGTATGGAGTTATGTTGGTGTATGTTGGGGGAAGGGGGATTGGGGGGATCACCTTGATACTTATACTCAATTAGGGCGGTACAGCCCATAAAATCTAAATGTATAGTCCAATGAATCCGAGCACTCCTGGTGAGGGGACGCCAGTCAGATTTCTCAGTTGGAATATTAGAGGAATGGGAAGCCCTATCAAAAGATTAAAAGTTTTCACCCATCTGAACTGGTAAATGGAAATTGAGGAGAAAATGTAGGAAGAGGCTATTGAGAGAATTCATTCTACCACTTCCTGCACTTGCTTAGGATTTATTCATTTCAAGTGCTACGGAGGGTTGACTGTAAGCCATTTATCCTGCAATAGAGGGCAAATACAATTGGTATAATAGCTTCCCTTGTCACTTAAGTCACGTGTTTTATCAGTGCCCTAAAATATAAAGATTGTTGAGTGGAGTCTTCAACATACTATCCAAAATATTTAAAATCAACTTGCAACCCTGCCCATTGACTGAAGTATTTGGAATCTCTGACATCTCCCTAAATTCCTAGCAGAAAGACACGATAGCATGCCTGTCCTTTTTTTAGCCAAGCATCTAATCTTGTTATTTGGAAGTCTGACAGGAGTCCTTCTATTCCACAATGGATTAAGGATATCAATTTCTTTATTAAACTGGAGAGAAAAATCAAATATATATTAAGAGGGTGCACTGGAAAATTTCTCCAAAAATGGGAAACTTTATGCATTTTTTTCCTCTGAATTATGAGTGCTTATGGAGTAAAAGACCAACGAAATAATGATGATGCTGTCAGCAAAGGTGCCAAGGTGCTCAGGGGTTGAGGCTCCCAGGTGTGTATCTGAGGGTCTATTTGAACATTTGTGTATATGTGTGTTGGATTTTCTGCTTAAGAAAACAGGAGCATAATGTACATCTGTATGATGTATACAAAGTTGTTTTTGATGCTCATAAGTATATTTTGAAAAAAAAAGTGAAAGTTATTTAAAAAATTGGTTATCACCTGTGCTTCACTACATGGGACTCTGAGCCAAAAATTGTAGGATTTAGTGTCTCATCAACAAGCACATAACCAAGGTTGACTACCTAATGAAATATTCAGTATGCCATTTAACTAGTTATTACACACTGACTCACAATAGTGAAGGTTTCAAAAGTGCCTCAATGTGGAACACAATCACGAGCTTGACGACATTTATCCACCTTGGATTGGGAATCATTGCTAAATCCTCAGGCTCAAGTTAAAAGAAGATACATTCTCTGCATAGTATTTGGGATGACTTTTTGAAATCAATGATGCAGGAACAGGTTTTGGGTGGGTATCAATAAAATTATAAAAATTTGTGCTTAAGTTTGACTTTTGAACTCGGTGGGGTCAGGTTTTAATTTTACACCCATCAAATCATGAATAAGTTTGGGTGGTCTTGAAGTTTTGAATGATTATGAAAATGCAAGCCCATTCCTTCGTTCTTGGGGAAGTATTCAGTGAGTGAAGTGAGGAGTGATGGTGGGGGGGGGGGCAGGGTGGAGATATGAAACTCTATGTGCAAGTGAGATGTTGTTCCAGCATCACAACGATCAGATAAGATGGTACTCCCATAAACATTTACAAGTGGAGGTAAAGGATGGTTGAAAGTCTCAAGACAAATCCCACTGAGCTGGTGAATCATGTTGTTCCAGCATCACAACGGTCAGATAAGATGGTACTCCCATAAATATTTACAAGCAAGAGAAACTCAAGGGTATCAAACTTTCTTTTGTTTACCTTGTTATCTCTGTCATTATCTCTAATCAACAGCCTCTTCTCATCTTCAAATTTTCCCACCACCTCTTGAAGCTGCCTCTCTGCAGCCAACTGCTCTCGACTGCTCTTTTCCTGCAAGGTTGTAATTGTTGATTGAAGTTCAGCAATTGTCTGAAAATGAAACAATAGCACAGGTTCCTTAAACATTACTATTTTCTGAAGCCTGGCAAAACTTTAAAGTGTGATAATGCTATGAAAACAGTTGAAATTATTTATCAGCTGCCAAATTCAGGGGAATTTTCTCAGGATCTTTAATTGTCATGGAATTTCATCTGCAGAGCAAAAGATAAAAAAACAAGCATGTTGCCACACTTACTTTTTTGTGGTGTTCCTTCATGTGGTCTGTTATCAGATATAATTTATGAATTTGTCCCAAAACAGTGTAGATGTTGCTACAGGTGCATGAGCTAACCCTACACTATCACTTAAAAAGCTAAAAAATATGGCAGATGCTGCAAATCTGTAATAAAAGCAAAAGCAAAAAAAAATGGAGAAACTCTGGAGTTCAGGCAGTGACTGCAGAGAGAGGAGCAGACATCGTTTCAGCTCACAAAGACCTTCATGAGAACTGGGGAAGGGTCATTGACCTAAAGTGCTCAGTTTTTGTTTGCTGCCCAATCTACTGAATATCTCCAGGATTTTCTACTCTATTCTTTTAATGGTTGCAGAAGAAATTTGGATAACCAAATTGCATAAAATTATGAAGGCATAGCTGAAAATTCCAGAGTTAGATAATGGTAATTTTCTTTCTGCAGTGAATTACAAGCAGACTGGAAAACTAAGAAAGGGGAAAAGAAATCAAGATATCACCTCTGGCACAACATCCCCAGCTTACAATGCATGACCCTTGTCCTTCTCCACGCTTTAGTGAGATTAACTACCTCTGTGAAAGGGCATTGGTGGTATCCCCAAGTTCTCCAAATGCATAGACAGGAACCAATGTCAGTGTTCTTTTCCAGGTCAGCACTGAAGCCCAAGTACACTCATTTGGCATGTTGTTTGCATGATCAATGCCAATATATGCAAAATAGGACAAGAGGGCACAACTTCAAGATGGAAGGGTGCCCATTTAAAACTGAGATGCAGAGGAATTTCTTTAGGCAGAAAGTGGTGAACCTCTAATTTGCTATCATGGGTGGCATTGGAAGCCAAGTCATTGAGTGTACTTAAGGCAGAGATTGATAGGTATTGAAATAGTCAAGATATCAAAGGTTCCTGGGAGAAGACAGGGGAGTGGAGCTGAATGGAAGAATGGATCAGCTCATGATGAGTGGACTCAATGGGCCAAATGGCATATTTCTACTCTTAAATTTTAAAGTCTAAAATAGACACCCTGTTCCAAGATATTTTACTGGTAAAAGTTACCAAGGTAGACAAAGGAAAGCTCTTAGAATATTCTCAAAATTTTACTAAATGTTGCAGCTTCCTCTGGGAATACTTGGCCAAAGACTTCTTGGAGAAGAAAAGAAGCATTTGGAATGGCATCGAAAAACCTTGCATTCACACCTCAGGAATACACATGGGCCTAGTTTAAATGGCAGAAGGAGGGCACAACCTCAGAAACTACCAACCAGGTCACACTGCCAACCATCTTCTGCTCCATCTGTGCCAACATCTACAGGCCACATGCGAGCTACCTCAGAACAAATAGAACTGGAGTGAAAGAGAGGCAAAGTTCATCCCAAAGGGCAAATAGAAGAGGCCGAAGAGCATTTAAATATAATTTCACAGGAAATGTTGCCATCATGTTAAGACGTGATCATTCTTTATGGCAAAGCCCTCTCCATGAGAACCATGCTCCTTTTTTGGTTTGCTCCACCAGAAGAATATGATCACACTTCTTTGTTCTTTGAGACAGTCATCTTCTGCGCATCATTTCAACGTTGAAGTTTTTGAGTCTTTAGCTATGAAAATGGAATTCCCTTCCACTGAGATGGTCCTGATTGTCCCAAGGGTGTTGAGATTCCATCTGAGACTCTACACTGTGGAGTGAAAATTGCCTGTGCCTGGTGATCTGAGCCATTGTTGATTTGTTAATTGAAGCATTTGAAAGTATGCATTTATACTCAGCATCTGCAAGATAAGGTTCTCAGTGTGAAGCTCCATCGGGAGCCGCCTCTCAGTTACACTTGACATCTGTTGAAATTTGTTATTATTTTGTGCATCAGCACAGATTTGGATCCGACATATAGGTTGTGGAGAATAAAGAGCACAAACCCAGCACCAAACTCACTGTCTTGCCAAGATTCCCATCCTCCAATATGCTTGGGGTTTGGACTAACCCAAGGGACTCATCGGAGGAAAATTCTCCAAATCTACTGGAAGAATAATGCAAGGTCAGCACCCAATTCCAGACTAACATTAAAATAAAACTGGGACCATATTCACACTGTCATATATCCTCCCATCTGATGAAACGGTCAACCAGTTTACCTATCTCGGCTGCACCATTTCATCAGATGCAAGGATCGACAATGAGATAGACAACAGACTCGCCAAGGCAAATAGCGCCTTTGGAAGACTACACAAAAGAGTCTGGAAAAACAACCAACTGAAAAACCTCACAAAGATAAGCGTATACAGAGCCGTTGTCATACCCACACTCCTGTTCGGCTCCGAATCATGGGTCCTCTACCGGCACCACCTACGGCTCCTAGAACGCTTCCACCAGCGTTGACTCCGCTCCATCCTCAACATCCATTGGAGCGCTTTCATCCCTAACGTCGAAGTACTCGAGATGGCAGAGGTCGACAGCATCGAGTCCATGCTGCTGAAGATCCAGCTGCGCTGGATGGGTCACGTCTCCAGAATGGAGGACCATCGCCTTCCCAAGATCGTGTTATATGGCGAGCTCTCCACTGGCCACCGTGACAGAGGTGCACCAAAGAAAAGGTACAAGGACTGCCTAAAGAAATCTCTTGGTGCCTGCCACATTGACCACCACCAGTGGGCTGATAACGCCTCAAACCGTGCATCTTGGCGCCTCACAGTTTGGCGGGCAGCAACCTCCTTTGAAGAAGACCGCAGAGCCCACCTCACTGACAAAAGGCAAAGGAGGAAAAACCCAACACCCAACCCCAACCAACCAATTTTCCCCTGCAACCGCTGCAACCGTGTCTGCCTGTCCCACATCGGACTTGTCAGCCACAAATGAGCCTGCAGCTCATAAATCTTCGTCCGCGAAGCCAAGCCAAAGATATCCTCCCAGAACAGACACTCTGTTCTGAGCTTGGTCAGAGGAAATGATTTGAGGTTGTTCTTTGAAAAGAGGTTCATCTTTGAAAAGATGATATCCCCACTGGCTTCTGGGAATTTCTAAGTGAAGAAGGAGCATGCTGGGCATCACTGAAAATGTTCAATCCATGTGTCAGAAGCACAGAGACGCTTATTATAAATAGTGGAAAGGTCACATCCCCTTTCAAACTACCCATCTGTAGAAGAGTCTGTGGTTCCCATATTAATTGTCTTAGAACCTAATGAAATGGTGTCAAATCAAATCATCCCTGATCCCAAAGGATCACCAAGGAAGAAGATATACAAGAGGCTGAGGCAGCCACACATTAATTTTGAAGCTTCAGATTTTCGTGGAAGATTAAAAATGTGCAAATGTCATATTACTCACATATTCAGTTGTGAATTTCTAATGCATTTGTACAGCTGTATGTCTACAGAAAATGCCACTCTTTTCCAGCATTCAAATTGTTATTCCTTCTCTTCCACACCACCCCCTCCCCCCCACCACCCCATCATCTTGTCAAACATTGGAGGCCTCAAAGGAATGAACATGGAAATGAGTGGCTGAGGGGATGCTGAGAGAAAAATAATATGACTGGAAAGGATTTGATCAGGTACGAAAGCAAGATCTTCATTGTGAAATATTCAGGCAAATGAAAATCTGGGCCACATCAAATCAAGACCATTTCCCCCCACATTTCAGAGTTATTATGGCAATGAAGGTGCCCATTCAAACCCATGCTGGTCCTTGGCAAATGAAATTAGTCAGTCCTTCTCCACCAGTCTATCTTATAGATGTGCACATTTATTTCCACCAAGTATCCATCCAATTTATTTTTGAAATCAAGTTCATTATCATCTGACAGTACTGTGGTAATTCCACTGTATTATTATTGGTTCTCATCAATGAGATGAGGCCCGCCTCCATGATGACTGGGGCATTCAAAGGGTTGGGTGGCCTTTATCAGGTGCGATTTGTTCAGCCGGTAGAAGTGTGGTTTGCAGACCTGGCAGTTTCAGGTCAACACCCTGATATCTTCAATAGAGTAGGGGAGGTTTCAGGCTTTAACAAAGTGGAAAAGCCTAGTGACCCCAGGGTGGCAGAGGTCGTTATGGAGGGCTTTTAGTCAATTGGACTGCGTGCTGGGTCCCCCGGGACAGGGCATCTAAAGGCTCAATGAGCTTCCCAGGCTGGTACAAGATATCAGAGTTGTAGGTGGAGAGTTCAATTCTCCACCTCAGAATCTGGTCATTCTTGATTTTACCCCGCTGTTTATTATTAAACATAAAAGTGACTGCACATTGGTTATTAAGCAGGGAAAATCTTTTCCCGGCCAGGTGGTGCCTCCAGTGTCAAACTGGCTTAACAATGGCCTGGGCCTCTTTCTTAATGGAGGAATGCCAGAGTTTGAAGGAGAAAAAAGCTACAGGTCTGCCCACTTGGTTAAGAGGGGCCAGAGCAAAGTCAGAGACATCGCTCTCCACCTAAAACAGGGTGGATTCATCCACAGCATGCATTGTGGCCTTGACAATGTCTCCTTTGATGTGGGTGAGGGCCTCTTGGGCCTCTGTCTATAGGAGAAAAGTGGTGGCTTTCACCAGGGGTCGGGCTTTATCTGCAAAATTTGGAACCCACTGAGCATAATATGAAAAGAACCCAAGGCATCATTTCAGAGCCTTGAGGCTGTGGGGTAGTGGGAGTTCCAACAAGGGGCACATGCGGTCAGGATCGGGGCCAATGACTCCATGCTCCACAACGCTGCAGAGGGTAGCCAAGTGTAAAGTGTGGAATACACACGTCTTTGTTATAAGTGAGGTTCAGGCTTTTGGCTGATCTTGGCTGCAGATAGTGACGTTGTCGAAGTAGGGGAATGTGGCCTGGAACCTGTGCACATCCATCATTCGGTCCACCTCCCTCTGAAAGATGGAGACACCATTTATGACCTGAAAGGAACTTGTAGGAAGTGATAGAGGCGGCCATCCACTTCGAACATGGTGTACTGGTGGTCCTCTGGCGAGCAGGTGGTAAGCTGATTTAAAGTCAATGGTGGAGAACATCTAGCACTGAGAAATCTGATTCACCATGTTGACGATGTGGGGAAGAAGGTACACAACCAGCTACATGAAATTAATTGATGGTTTTGCTATAGTTGATTACAATGCGATGGTTCTCCCCACTCTTGACCACTACAACCTGAACCCTCCAGGGACCTGTGCTGGATTCAATAATCCCCTTAGTCAGAACTGCACTTCTAACTTGATTGAAGGCCTGTCTCCAGAACTGTATTGCCTGATCTTGGTGGCAATAGGCTGACAGTGTGAGGTGTAGGTGAACAGGGGCAGGGGGAACCTGGAGAGTGGACTGTCTGCAGGTCGGCTATGGTGATGGGGGGGAAGGCGCGGTTTAAAAACTGGTGGTTGCAGATCGTGAAGGGGGGTTGGGCCTGTCATGCTCCATAGTGACACTCCTGAGCTGGCATTGGAAGTCTAACTCCAGTAGCATGGGCGCGCAGAGCTGTGGTATTATTAGAAATCTAAAATTTTTATACTTCTTGCCATGCATGGTCAGTATTACAATACAACAGCTGTGGGTCTCTGCCGATTGGATTATTGAGGCCATTGGAATTCTGTAGGTCTCTGGTTGCTCTGTGAGGGAATAGTTTTGTACCGTGTCAGAGTATATAAAACTCTCCATGCTCCTGGTATCGAGTAGACAATTTGTTGTGCAACCATTTACCTCGATGTCCATCGTTGCAATGGCTAGTTGGTGAGGGCTGTTCTGGTCAATTGTGACTGAGACCAATACCAAATTGTTGTCTGAATTGCTGCTGTGGGCAAGTATGACCGAGGCCAGAATGGACTTGCTCTCTGATCAGTAAGATGGTGCTGGAGATGGGCGGCCCATTCCACACCCAGTGTTGTTGCTCATGACTGGAAGTTACGCCAGCCAAGATGGCAGACCCTGTGGCACATGTGGTGGTGTTACTCATAGCTCTAAGTGACACCGGAAGTGATATCATCCACGGCAGCTGACCCCACTGTTAGGGGGAGGAGGCTTTGACTTACAGACTTTCGCATAGAACCCCTTCTTCCTGCAGACTGAGCAGGCCATGTCCCGGGCAGGGCTTGCGCTGGTGCTTCTGTTTAAGTACACAGAAGTAGAGCTTCATCGGTGGTGGCGAGAGCTTAGGAGAAGTTGAGATGTGCTTGCATGCCACTGACCTGGGATCCCATGTCCCAAGATGGCGGTGCCCGCATCCCCCACGAAGCAGCCACGTTGCCAGAGGAGGAGTCTACAATGTGGATGGTTACTTCCGGTGCTTTGGCTAGGATGACTGTTCTCTGCAGATTCAGACCGCCCTGTTCCTCCAACAGTCTCTGGCAAATATAGTGCAATCAGATACCTGATACATAGGCATCCCGGATGAGTTTGTCAGCACAAGTCTCTGCCGTGATGTCCTTACAGCCGCATCATAATTTGAGCTCATGCAGGGCCCAAATATACTCACTAATCAACTCCCTGGGTTGCTACTTCCACATGACCAGGAGATGTCTCGCATAAACTACGTTCATCCCAGCCAGGTACTGCCTTTCAGCATTTCCAAGGCTATTGTGAATGTTGTGCAGCCCCTGACTATCAGGTATACACAATGGCCAACATGCGAGAATAGGATACGCAGTTTGTCTCCTTTGGAATGACCGATCTTGGTAGATGCCAGTAGGAAGTCATTGAAGCAATGTAGCCAGAGCTCAAACTTGCCCGAAGCTTGAGGCGCTTGTGTATTGATTTCAATTTTGTCTGGAATCAGTAACTTGTCCATAGTGAGAAAAAAAAGAAATGAAAACTGATGCACTGTAGCGGCAGCTACACTGCTACTGAAAGAACACACAACCAGACGGGTTGAGCTCAGTGAGCAGAAAAACTGGTTTATTGCTGGCTGCCGGGATGGACTTATACTCCCAGCCCGGACCTGGCTGAGAACCGTGCTGGGGTGCGCTGATGTCACTCGGGCGTCACGTGGTCCCCCAGCACAGGCTTCTGAGCCCGGTGCTGAGAAGAAAGGGAAACCCCCGACGGCACCATTTTGGCTGGCTGCCCCGGTGCATGGATTACAAGCAGGGCCAGTTTGTCTGCCTAGTGGCATGCCGCCACACAGCCTCCCCCAGAACCGGCGCCAATGTCCTTTTTAGCTGGGCAGCCTCTCTTCTTGGGGTGGGCCACAATCACTGGTTTGGTGGGGTCGAGGTGAGCTGGCTTCAGCCTGTCCACAGTAAACAGCTCCCACCTGCCGCTGATGTCCAGCGTGAACGAGGACCCTGAATACTGGACAACCCTGTAAGGCCCCTTGTAAGGTCTCTGCAGAGGTGTGCGGGTGGGCCCCACCGAATAAAAACGTACTCTGCGGAGTGCAGCTTGTTGAGGATGCAAGATGGCTGTGTGCAGTGTCTGGACGGCAATGGGGGTGCGAAGGAGTCCAAGTGGGCCCGGAGGTGGGGAAGTAGCTCATGCGGCGACCGCTGGGGGTTGTGAGGCGCATTGATGAACTCACTGGGCAGTGGCAGCAGTGCGCCATAGACCAGCTCAGCTGATGACGCCTGCAGATCCTCCTTGGGTGTGGAGCGGATGCCCAGGAGCACCCAAGGCAGTTCATCCACCCAATCAGGATCGGTGAGTCGGGCCATAAGTGCTGACTTAAGGTGGCGGTGCAGATGCTCGACCAGCCCATTGGCTTGCGGGTGATAGGCCGTGGTGCGGTGTAGCTTTATCCCCAACCTGTTGACGAACTGTGCCCAGAGCACAGAGGTGAACTGGGCACCCCGATCGCTGGTGAGGTGATTCGAAACGCTGAACCTGGCAACCAACCGGGCAACAGCGGTCAGGAGCAGGAGTCCATGGAGGCGTCTGGCATCGGGATCGCCTTGGGCCAACAAGTGGTGGGGTCTACCACCGTGAACAGCTAATGGTTGCCCCGGGAAACTTCTAAGGGCTCGACTATGTCCACGTGAATGTAGCTGAACCGTTCCCGGACATGCTTGAACTCTTGCACTGGTGCCTTGGTGTGCCTGTGCACCTTGGATATCTGGCAATGGCTGCATGATCTGGCCCAGTCCGCGATCTGCTTCCACAGCCCATGCCAGACGAACCGCTCTGCCACCATACGGACCGTGGATCTGATGGACAGGTGCGAAAGGTCGTGGATGTGATGGAAGACTTGCCTGCGTCACTGCTGGGGAACCATTGGCCGCGGGGTGCCCACGGAGATATCACACAGGGCTTGATGGACGGGTGCGAAAGGTCGTGGATGTGATGGAAGACTTGCCTGTGCCACTGCTGGGAAACTATTGGCCGCGGGGTGCCTTCGCCGCTAGGAGTTGGGATGTCTCAGAACCGCAGGCCTGTGATGGCAGTCCTGAAGGCTCGTGTCTCCTTGTCGGACTTCTGGTCCTGGGCAAGTGGGTCGAAGTTGAGACCGGGTGTCAGCGCGCAGATGGCCGGTCGTGAGAGTGCATCAGTGACCATGTTGTCCTTCCCTGCCTTGTGCCAAATGTCGGTGGTAAACTCCAACACGAAGAACGCTGCTGGCAAGCCGACCAGGGATCTTTTGGCATCGTGAGCGCCTGAGTGAGGGGTTTATGGTCAGTGAAGATGGTAAAAGTTCTCCCCTCCAAGAAATAGCGGAAATGCTGCACCGCCATGTACATGCCCAGTAACTCACAGTCAAAGGCGCTATACTTGCGCTCTGGTAGGCGGAGAAGCCGGCTGAAGAATGCCAGTGCCTTCCATTGTCCATTCACCTGCTGCTCCAGGACGGCGCCGACAGCTGTGGCAGAGGCATCAATGGAGAGCGCCATATGCAGGTTGGTGTGCGGTTGGGCGAGCATAGTAGCCTTTGCAAGGGTGTTCTTGGTGGCCTCGAATGCACTGCAGGCCTCTGGGGTCCAGGTGAGCATTTTGTGCTTGGCTGTGATGAGGACGAATAGTGGCTGCATGATGCCTACGGCTCCTGGGATGAATCGGTTATAGAAGTTGACCATACCCACGAACTCCTGCGTCCCCTTGAGGTTGTCCGGGCGTTGGAACTCCTTGATAGCGGCGACCTTCGTAGCGGCGGGCGTAGCTCCTTCGGCTGTGATGGTATGGCCCAGAAACTGCATGGACTCTTTCCTGAATTGGCACTTGGCTGGGTTGATGGTGAGTCCAAAGTCGGCCAGCCGAGAGAGAGGAAGCGCAGTTGGTCCTTGTGTTGCACCGATCCCTGCTGGCAATGAGGATGTCGTCCAAATAAATGAAGACGAAATCCAGGTTCCTGCTCACTGAGTACATGAGGCGCTGGAAGGTCTAAGAGGCATTCTTTAGCCCGAATGGCATGCGAAGGAATTCGAACAAGCCAAAGGGGGGTGATGATGGCCATCTTGGGTGTGTCCTCAGGGTGCACCGGGATTTGGTGATACCCGCGCACCAGGTCAACCTTGGAGAAAACCCTCACACCATGCAGGTTGGCCGTAAAGTCCTGGATATGAGGGATAGGGTAACGGTCAGGAAATGTGGCCTCATTGAGCTGTTGATAGTCTCCGCAGGGGCGCCAGCCACTGGAGGCTTTCGGGACCAGGTGGAGCGGTGAGGCCCACGGGCTGTCGCAGTGCCGAATGATCCCCAGCTCCAGCAGATGCGAAAACTCTTCCTTCGCCACCTGGAGCTTGTCGGGCTGGAGCCGGCGTGCCTTGTCGTGAACTGGTGGACCCTGGGTGGGGATGTGGTGGAACACCCCATGGCGCAGTGAGGCAGCAGAGAACTGTGCCCTGAGGAGGGCTGGGAACTTGTCCAAGATTTGCTGGAACTCATCTCTGGACGTGCTGATCGCGGCCATCTGCGGCTGCTCTGTGCAGGAGGCATCGTTGTGAACGGCCTGGAAAGTCCGTGCGTCAACCAGGCACCTACCTCGAATGTCCAGCAGGAGGCCATGGGCGAGGAGAAAGTCAGCATCCAGGATGGTGGTTGGAAGGGATGAGATGGTGAACCTCCACAAGTACTTTCACCGGCTGATCTGGAAGTGGACTGTCTTGTTCCCATACGTCCGGATCTCTATTGTGTTGGCCACACGGAGGGGAGGTCCTCGAGGTCGGTTCCTGGACTCGATAGCCGTGGCCGGGATGACGCTGATCTGGGCCCTAGTGTTGACGAGGAAGCACTGGTCGCTGACTGAGTCCCACAGGACACAGGACCTTTCGCATCCATCCATCAGGTCCACGGTCCATATGGTGGCAGAGCAGTTCGTCTGGCATGGGCTGTGGAAGGCTGTGTCCTTGGCCAGCCGCTGCAGCCATTAATAGTGGCTGGCCTTTTTGTTTCCCTGGAACGAGCAGGGCTGACGACACTCCTGAGCCTTAGCTCCCTAGTGCTGGTGGTAGAAGCAGAGGCCCGGACCAGATGCCATGCCCCTGGTTATGCTCTTGGTGGCCCATGAAGGGGCTGAGTGTTCTACCGCAGCACTAGGGCAGGCTTGGCGTGGTCATGCCCATGCCTCGTGACCTGCTGGACTGCCGAGCCCTCTGGGAATCACTTGAGCCATTGCACTTGGGCCTTCTGAGCAACCTTCCTCGGGTCGGTAAAGGTCTCTTGGGCCAGTAATGGCCGGATGTCGTTGGGCAGATGTTCAAGGAAAATTCGCACGAAGAGTGGGCAGCTGGTGTGATCACCCATGAGCGCAAGCATCTCGTCCATCAGCTCCACCAGGGACCTGTCCCCCATGGTGTTGAGATGCAGTATTCGAGCGGCACGCTGATGCCTGGATAGTCCGAAGGATCTGGTGAGCACTTGCTTGATGGTCCTGTATTTGTCTTCGGCAGGCAGGTGCTGAACGAGGTGCAGCACACGTTTGGTGGTGGCCTGGTCCAGGGCGGCGACCACATGGTAGAATTTAGTCGTGTTGGACGAAATCTGGCAGAGGTGAAACTGAGCCTCTGTGTGGCCGAACCAGGTCTCCGGCTCCTGAACCCAGAAGTCAGGCAGCTTGACGGCTATAGCACTGATCCCAGGTTCGCTCATGTTGGGTTCAAAGATGTTTGAACCATTCGGGGTTACCAATTGTAGTGGCAGCTACACTGTTACTGAAAGAACACACAACCAGACGGGTTGAGCTCAGTGAGCAGAAAAACTGGTTTATTGCTGGCTGCCGGACTGGGTTTATACTCCTAGCCTGGACCTGGCTGATAACCGCGCTGGGGGGCGCCGACGTCACTCGGCCGTCACGTGGTCCCTCAGAGCGGGTTTCTGAGCCCGGTGCTGAGAAGAAGGGGAAACCCCATGACGGCGCCATTTTGGCCGGCTGCCCCGCCGCGTGGATTACAAGTGGGGTCGGTTCGCCTGCCTAGTGGCATGCCGCCTCAGCACTATCAATTACCTTCAAAGTCTAGAAGTTGCCAGAACTTATTTGCTTAAAACTCATGTTGCTTGGCCCAAGTCTAGAGCTCGTACTGGGGGAGGGGTCTGGGCCTAACAGCCTTTATTAGAGGATTCCAAGGGGAGGAGTCACTGGTACAGTCAGCACGGAGGTGGGCCAGCCATACATACAGAAGATGGTAACCAATAGCAAAACAGTGGTATCGTCACAAGTACATATACAACCAGATGAAACAGCATTTTTCCAGACCATGGTGCACGCACACACACGTAAATTGATGATCATAGCCAATTTCATGTCATGACTACCTGTCACAAAAAGGAAGCTCTTCCTCACATCCCCTGGGCCTCTTCACCAAAACCTTATTTTGTGTCTCTTGAAACCCTTAGCTAAACCTGAAATAATCCTTACATCTCCATCAAATGTCCTTTCAACCTTGTTTGTTCCAAGAAGAACAATTGCAGTTTTTCCAATGTAACTTTTTGCCTGAAACCCCTTGTTCCTGAACTCATTCGGATAAATCCTGTTGACATGATCCTGAAGTTGTTAACCAGCACAACTTTGCTTTTGTATTCAAAATGTCCACCTATTAAGCCTAATGGCACACATGCTTTGCCAAACGCACTCAAAACTTCAAAGATCTATGAACTTAAGATTATCAGGTCACTCTGTTCAAGCACAACATTTAGAAAAGTTCTGGTAAGTTCACATTCCTTCTTCCTATCCTTTTTGCAAATTCCAATAGATCATACATATCAGAGTTGAATTCAACTGTCCATTGCAGCGGCCTATCCATGATCTGTTGCAGTTGTTCTGTTTCATCCTCACTTTTTCTGTTTGCCATCATTAGAATCAGAAGTCATTGGCCATGAACATGTTTTTGAAATTTGTCATTTCGCGGCAGCATTACAAATGGTGCAAAATTGCTATAAATTACATTTAAAAAAATATAAATTCATGCAAAGAAAAAGAGAAAGCGAGATAGTGTCTGTGGTTCATTGTCCATTCAGGAATCTGATGGCAGAGAGGAAGAAGCTGTCCTTGTGCCACTGAGTGGTCGTCTTTAGGCTCCTGTACCTCCTTCCTGATGGCAGCAGTGAGAAGAGGGCTCGGCCTGCGTAGTGAGAGTTTTTGATGATAGAAGCTGCTTTCTTAAGACACCGTCTCTTATAAATATCCTTAATGGAATGGAAATTGATACCCATGATGGCACTGGTCGAGTTCACAACTCTCTGTAGCCTCTTCTTGTCCTGTGCATTGGCACCTCCATACCTGACACTGACACAAACAACCAAAATGCTCTCGACGGTACACCTGTAGAAATTTATGCGTTTTTCGTGACATGCTAAATCTCTTCAAACTCCTCATGAAACATGGTTGCTGGTGAGCCTTCTTCATGATTGCACCGACATGATGACCTCAGGATAGATCTTCAGAAATGTTGACACCCAGGAATTTGAAGTTCTTTACCCTCTCCACTGGTTTGTGATCTCCTGATTTCCCTCTCCTGTAGTGCACAAACAGTTCCTTGGTTTTGCCCACATTGAGCGCAGATGATCAAATTTTACTTTAGATGTCAATATTCAATTCATTATGTAGATACTAATGTCAAACATTCTGCACTCCAAAAAACAATAATTTACCATGACTCACTGCTTTATGTCCTTTGATCCAAGCGGAGACAAGGACCCTTTTGTTTCATGCATCTCAATTGTATCAACTAACTTTTTTGAATGCTTTCAGAAAATCAATAGAAAATCTTGTGGATATGAGCCCAAGCCCTTTTAGCATGCAAACAAAGCAGACATTTGGAGGAAAGCATCAACGTAAATCATTTTGAATGGTCTAGTCGTTAATTCAACAGTAATGCTTCCACGCTTTGACCGGCAACATAAAATAATGAAGGCTCTGAAGTGGATCACTTGATATGTTTAAGGAGCTCTAAGAAAATGACTCTGGCAACCCTCATCTAGTATCTTCCGGAATGCAAATTGCTATATCTGCCTCCATATAAGCAATGATTATTAAGCTTCAAAAGTAATTAATTTCTTTTGAAGTGTCTTGAGATGTCCCAAAGTGATAAAAGGCATTGCAATAATGCAAGTCCCTTTTTATACTATTTTAGTGAATACTATTTCACTCCTTGTTGTACACTTCCTTCAGCTATAAATTAATCATCAGTGTCTAAACAGCTGCACTGTGAAATGTAGCATATGAAGGATAAATGTTAATATTGAAAGTATTTGGATTTAAGCAGCATTTTTTTGAATTAACCTGTTACAACTCCATAAACACAGAAATTTACGGCACAGTACAGGCCCTTTGGCCCACATTGTTGCACTCGCTTAATAACCTTGTCAACAACTGCCGAGAATTTCCCTACTGCATTTCTTCTTTGGCTTGGCTTCGCGGACGAAGATTTATGGAGGGGGTAAAAAGTCCACGTCAGCTGCAGGCTCGTTTGTGGCTGACCAGTCCGATGCGGGACAGGCAGACACGATTGCAGCGGTTGCAAGGGAAAATTGGTTGGTTGGGGTTGGGTGTTGGGTTTTTCCTCCTTTGCCTTTTGTCAGTGAGGTGGGCTCTGCGGTCTTCTTCAAAGGAGGCTGCTGCCCGCCAAACTGTGAGGCGCCAAGATGCAAGGTTTGAGGCGTTATCAGCCCACTGGCGGTGGTCAATGTGGCAGGCACCAAGAGATTTCTTTAGGCAGTCCTTGTACCTTTTCTTTGGTGCACCTCTGTCACGGTGGCCAGTGGAGAGCTCGCCATATAATACGATCTTGGGAAGGCGATGGTCCTCCATTCTGGAGACGTGACCCATCCAGCGCAGCTGGATCTTCAGCAGCGTGGACTCGATGCTGTCGACCTCTGCCATCTCGAGTACCTCGACGTTAGGGGTGTGAGCGCTCCAATGGATGTTGAGGATGGAGCGGAGACAACGCTGGTGGAAGCGTTCTAGGAGCCGTAGGTGGTGCCGGTAGAGGACCCATGATTCGGAGCCGAACAGGAGTGTGGGTATGACAACGGCTCTGTATACGCTTATCTTTGTGAGGTTTTTCAGTTGGTTGTTTTTCCAGACTCTTTTGTGTAGTCTTCCAAAGGCGCTATTTGCCTTGGCGAGTCTGTTGTCTATCTCATTGTCGATCCTTGCATCTGATGAAATGGTGCAGCCGAGATAGGTAAACTGGTTGACCGTTTTGAGTTTTGTGTGCCCGATGGAGATGTGGGGGGGGCTGGTAGTCATGGTAGTCCATTTATCTCTGATCCATGTACCTATCAAATAATCTCTTAAAAGTTCTATTGGTACCTGCCTCCATCATCATTGCTGGCAGTTCCTTCCATGCATCCACCACTCTCAGTGTGAAAAACTTAACTCATACAGGCCACTGTATTTATTCCCGAGAGCAACACTGTCCTTGTAACAAACAGAAAGGTGAAATGCAATGAATGTCTCTAACTCAGTTTTCCTGCTGACTGTTCCTAATGCCAAGTTTCAGAAAATATATAAGCCATAGTTTTGGGAAGGTCTTGATATGAAATCAGATGAAGTGACTCCAACCTCATATCCCACGACTCAAGTTACTCAAGAATAAACACTCCCTTTCCTTTTGATGCTCACACTGCAAAGCTTAACAAATCATGGATTAATAATTTATATAATTGAAGAGAGGAGGTCCTGAAGAAAGAATACAAGAGCTGGGTAGGAAGCTGAAAGACAGGATCTCAAAGGTAGTAATCTCAGGATTGCTGCCTGTGCCATGTGCCAGTGAGGGTGAGAATTGGATGATATGGGAGATGAAAGTGTGGCTGAAGAATTGGTGAGGGAGAAGGGGTTTGGATTTTGGGAAAGGTTTGAGAACAGGTCACAGCTGAACAGAAGAGGAACCAATATCCTGGTGGATAGTTTTGCTGGAGGTGTTAGGGAGGGTGTCAACTAGTTTGGCAGTGGATGGGAAACATAATGATAGGGACAAGAATAGAGCAGATGGTAGAAAGGTTGATGCAATGTGTAGTAAGGTTGTGAGGAAGGACAGGCAGTGGAGGGAGCATAAATGAAATCATTTGGAGAGTTTGAAATGTGTTTATTTCAATGATTAATGGATCGTGCACCTTGGTTTTCCCTTCCTACAGTCCACAATCAGCTTCTTGGTTTTGGTGACATTAAGTGCAAGGTTGTTGTTAGTACACCATTCAGCCAAATTTCCTATCTCCCTCCTGCCAACTCATCACCCCTACCCACAACCCACTACTGTAGTATAGTCCGCAAATTTGTAGATAGTGTTATTGTCTCTTCATCATGGTGGATGGAAGCTACTGGGCAGTAGATTTGACATTCTAATATTGTAACCCTGCAGCGAATGCATCCCAGTTGAGAAGGTGCCAAATTTGCTACATTGAGGGCATGGCATGAATGTTACTATTCAATTGAAATTTATTTTAACTTGAAAAGAAAAGTAGTGGTCTGTGACATGATGAATTAGATTAACATTTGAGTGGGAATGTTCATGCAATGTTTTATTCAAATCTAGAATAGAAAATACCACAGTGTTCCCAAATATTCATTTTATCCATCACTGGAAGCTTGCACATCTTATTTAATTTTGTCACAGATCCAAACTGAATAGAACTTGGAATATCAAGGGATTTGGTTGAATATCCTTGACTTTGTTTATTATCATTCGATTGTACAAGTACAATCCGATGAAACAGCGTTCTCCGGATCTTGGTGCAAAATATGCAAACACACATCCAGATATATGATATATTTGCAGCACTCATAAATAATAATTGCTTTCTAAATAGTAGCATCTCAAAGGATTTCATTCAGTTGTTCAGCATTCTCACTACTTCTCAGCCTAATGGTTCTGTCTCTGATTCTCCTGTATCTCTTTCCCGATGGGAGTATGTGAAAGATGCTGTGTGTGGGGTGGTAGGGGTCCTCAACAATTTTGCAAGGCCTTTTCAAACAACAATTCCGGTAGATCATATCCATGGAGAGGAGGGAGACCCCAGTGATCCTCTCTGTTACTCTTATGGTCCTGTGGATTGATCTCCAATCGACTTCCAACTCAAAGCTTTTAAATTGTGGTTATTATTTTACCAAATCTGTGCAACATTTTGGGTAGAAGGTGGCCTCCACTGGATATCTGTAATTTATGGAACGCCATGAGCCATATCTGAAAGACTGCAGCTTGAATATCAGGCATATGACGTTGGGAAAAAAAACTTCGGTGAGCCACTGGGAAACCTTTTTTTGCACTAATGATTGTTGTATATGTGAAGCAAAGAGATTTAGAAAGGCAGCTTCTTCAACAAAGAATAAAACAAAAATAATTTGCAATGTTTCCATGTTCCCAAGATGTCTAAAAGCATTTCCCACAATTGTTTAAAGTAGGAATTCTCAACAGGGGCAAAGCACATTTAAGTAAAAGCATTGTTTTCTTTTCACCTCACGCAACATAAACATTTTTTATGCAGTTGGTAGGAGAGATGAATGGAAGAAACCAAAACATGATTGCTTCATGGGGAAGGGGCTATAAACTTTGAGTCGAGTCCAAGATGGTCCAAAAATGGCTGGTTTAAAGCAGGGAAGACATTAATTTGATCCCATGTCTTCCTGTTGGTCTTTTGCAAAAGCAATCAAACTTTGATCTTCTTTGCCCCATCTTATTCCATTGCTCTGGATCATTTACTGCTTCAACCATTTACCCTGCTTTTGCTTGGAAGAAATTTGAGGTGCCATGGCATTTCTCAGATGCATAGAGGGCCAAGTTTCACTTCTGAACAAAATAGGTTTATCTAAGTTTCTCAAATCACTCCTCATCATTAGCCTCAACTGGAGGAAATAGCTTTCTTGATGCCACTCTTGTAAAACATAATTTTTAAAATAATGACATTTTATTTCAGCAATTGTGCTCTTATGGAAAACAGTACTAGTGACTTATCTATACTCAAAATAAGTTTCCGATCTTAGCGTCTGTGGTGAAAGGCATTTGCATAGATATATGGACTGGTCAGTCCAAACTTCTATGTCCTTCCCTAATCCCTCCCTTGGCTCCTCCCCGGATTTCCCAATAAAGGCTGGCATGCCCAGACTTGCCCCCTCTTGCTCCTGTACCTGGATCCTGGCCAAGTCATTTATATTATCATTTATATTATATTTATCATTTATATTAATTTGTTTATCATTTATATTAATGATTTACAGGAGGCTGTGGTTAACTGGGTAAACAAATATGCGGATGATACGAAAATAGGGGGAGTGGTGGATAGTGAGGTAGATTTTCTTGGATTACAGAAGGATTTGGTTTGTTTGGAAGAGTGGGCTGAAAGATGGCAGATGGAATTCAATGTAGTAGACAAGTGTGAGGTGTTGCATTTCGGTAAAAATAACCAGAATAGGACATATGCAGTTAAGGGGAGGGCATTGAGGCACGCAGAGGAGCAAAGGGACCTAGGGGTTATGGTACAGAGTTCACTGAAGGTGGATTCCCATGTAAATAGGGTGGTTAAGAAGTCATATGGTATGCTGGCCTTCATAAATCATAGTATAGAGTTTAGGAGCTGGGAGGTGATGCTGCAGCTGTTTAAGGCCAAGTTTGGAGTACTGTGCTCAGTTCTGCTCTCCAAATTATAGAAAGGATATAGATAAGGTGGAAAGAGTGCAGAGAAGGTTTACAAGGATGTTGCCTGGCTTACAGCATCTGGATTACAGGGAGAGATTAAGGAGACTGGGACTTTATTCATTGGAATGTAGACGACGGAGAGGGAACTTGATAGAGGTATTTAAAATTATGAAAGGAATAGACATAAACAGACTCTTTCCCCTGAAGGCAGGGGAGGTTGGAACAAGAGGCCATGAGTTAAGGGTAAGGAGGCAACACTTCAGGAGAAATATTAGAGGTGGCCTTTTCACTCAGCGAGTGGTGGCAGAATGGAATGAATTTCCGAATGAGATAGTTACGTCAGGGTCCCTTCTGTCATTTAAGAGAAGGTTGGATGTGTACATGGAGGTGAGGGGGTTGGAGGGCTATTGGCGGTGAGCGGGAGGTTTGAGCTAGTGGAGTTGTTCTAGTGAACTGGTGCGGACTTGAAAGGCCAAGATGGTCTGTTTCCGCTCCGTAAATGGTTATATGGTCATGTATCAGTAATGCTCAGGTTTTTAGTAATTAAAGCTGTTTAATCACTCTATCATGAGTATGTGATTATTGTGTGCTCCACAGCATCATCTTGATTAATCTAGCTTGCAAAATATCTAACAAATCACTAAAATCTGCAAATAGAGTTGGTAACCATGTCACTAAGATATTTTGAAGGGTTTTGAGCATGTGTTTTCTCAATTTGTAATTTTTGATCTATTTGTAAGATGCAAGATACCAATGGCCTTGATGCTTCATCTGTGTTAGAATCCCTCATATTCACTCATAACCTTTCATGTCATTCCATTCACCATTTCCTCACTTTCCTCGTCTTTACTCCACAATGCATTTATTCCCATTGCTCCACATGGAAGTGTAACCAGTTGCCTATGGTGTCAACAACAAATGTACACATTTTTCTCATGTCCTCTATAGATATCTCATTTCAGCAAATCTCCTCTATAGATATCTCATTTCAGCAAATCTCAAGTTTCTGTTGACCAAGCCTAGGCTTCAATAAAGGAAATTAATCATTTCTAATTTGAGTCAAATCTTTTTTTCTTGCTAAGCAACTATGCTAGGCTTTTTTCATGCCACACTCCAGACTTTTTTAAAAAAAGTTATTTTGTGAGGTACCTTATTGAACCTTTTTATACATCACAATTATTACACTCCTTTTACCTTTACAGTTGGTGCCATTTTGAATAACATTAAAAAAATTGTCAGATAGGATCTGTTTTTAACAAATATAAAGCAGCTGTTCTTGATTAACCCTAATGTTTCTTGGTTATCACCAAATTTAGCCAAAAGAGTAGTTTCCAACAGTCCACAGCTGATGTCAATTTGATTCTCTGGTTGCCTGACTTCTTAGAACTATAGAACATTACAGCAGAGAAAATGAGCCCTTTTAATATTTGCCAAACTATTATTCTGCCTAGCCCACTGTCCTGGACCCATTCCATATATCTGTCCAAATTCTTCTTGAATGTTAAAATTGAACATGCATTCACCACAGCTGGCAGTTCATTCCATACTCCCATCACTCTGTGTGAAGAAATTCCTCCTTATGTTCCCCTAAACTTCTCCCCTTTTACCCTTAACCAATATCCTCTGGTTTGTATCTCACCTAATCTCAGTGGAAAAAACCTATTTGTATACCTCAATCAAATCCCTTTTCATTCTTCTATGCTCCAGGGAATAAAGTCCTAACCTTTTTCACCATTTCCTGTAACTCAGTTCCTGAAATCCGGCCAACATCCTAGAAAATCTTCTCTGCACACTTTCAATTTTATTGGTATCTTTCCTGTAGTTAAGTGACCAAAATTCTAAATTTGGTCTCACCAATGGCTTATACAACTATACCATAACATCCCAACTCCTATACTCAAAACTGAATTTATGAAGGCCAACATGCCAAAAAGAACTCTTTACAACTCTATCTACTGGTCATGCTACTTTCAGAGAATTATGTATCTGGTATTCCCAGATACTTCTGTTCAACTGCAGTCCTCCGTGCTCTACCATTTACTGTGCATGTCATACCTTGGTTTGTCCTTCCAAAATGCAACACCTCACACTTGTCTGCATTAAATTCCATCTTCCGTTTTGCAGGCCACTTTTCCAGCTGGTCCAGATCCCGTTGCAAGCCTTGAAAGTCTTCCTCACTGTTCACTACATCCAATCTTTGTGTCATCTGCAAACTTACTGATCCAATTTATCACATTATCATCCAGATCATTGATACAGATGACAAACAACAATGGACCCAGCACCAATCCTTGAGGCACACCAGGCCTCCTACCTAAGAGGCAATCATCCACTACCACTCTCTAGCTTCTCCCATAAAGCCAACGTTGATTCCAGTTTACCATCTCACCATGAATACTGAGTGATTGAACCTTTCTGACCAACCTCCTATGAGAATCTTGTCAAAGACCTTACTAAAGTCCATGTAGACAACATCTCAGCCTTTCCTTCAACTTTTCTGGTAATCTCCTCAAAAACTCTACAAGATTTGTTAAACATGACCTACCATACACAAAGCCATTTTGAATCCTTATTTGAACAAACATTTAGTGAGTTTTTTTGTCAAACTCAGCAGTACGTGTGCCTTTACAGAAACTTGAAAGAATGAGCCAAATCCTTTTTCACATTTTGAATGGTTACAAAATGTCCTCATCTCGATCTATATTCTCATTGACGTGATTGTTAAAAAAAATCTTACAACCAAGCTCCTCATCCCAGAAACCCTTTCTTTCCTTATAAAATGTTCCATTTTTATCCATCATGAAGCAATCTATTTCCTTATATTATTGCCTTTGATCTCCACCTGTTTAGCCCTCATAATCTTCCTTTCATCTTCCCATGTTCTAAATTCCCTGTTTTTTTTCTTCAATGTCATTACTGCAATTTAAAAAAACTCAAATGCCAATTTTTTTTTAGACTGTTCACTTTTAATCTCTATTTATTGAGAGAACACCTTTCTTTGATGAATCTCTCTTTTGCCTCCTTTAACTTTATTCAGTGCCACCTTTCTTCCTACCTTTCTACAAACCTTCAGCCCATTAAGTGCCAAATTCTTCCAATTTTGACCTCATCTTCATTTTTTGTTTCACCTTATCTCCCCCATTCTCTCCTCCCCAATTTGTGGCTGCTTTTTCTCTTACATCGGAAGAATTCCCAATGCTGATCTGCTCTGTTTGACTTTGCTCACTTTTGTTGGGAATTTGGCAAAGCTCTGTGGTTGGCTGTAGAGAGTTTAGCATTGAAGGAACTTGAGGTAAAAGTTGCCTGGCTTCAGAATCAAAGAAGCAATGAACCACAACAGCTGCATTCACTGTAAAGAAATGGTGGTTGACAACTGTCCCACATTTTAAAGGTGGAGCCACATTTCAATCTCAGTTTCTGAATATTTTTCTCTGCCAGAGTAAGAACTTCTCTGAAAAGATGGTGTGAGATCAAAGGAAAAAGATTATAACATTGCCCAAAAAGTAGCTTCTGGGGATTTGGAAAATCTCATACTTAAATAAAAGAGGACAAATAAATTGATAAGGGAAGTAGAAAACAAGAGTAATCAAGTGAGAAGCATTAAAAATTGATTGTAAAAGCTGAATTCATTCAACTTTAAGAGGCATTGATAAGATGGATAGTAAGAATCTTTCCTCATGGTAAAAGTGTTACACACTAGAGGACACACGTGATGGGGAGGATGGTTAGCGTAATGGAAGCAATCAGGACTAGGTTTTGAATCCTGTTCTGTTTGTAAAGAGTTTGTATGTTCTCCCCATGTCTACATGGGTTTTCTGGGAATTGTAGATCAACTCGGTGTAATTGTAGATCAATTAGGTGCAATTTGGTGGAATGGGCTCATGGGCTGAAAGGGCCTGTTACCAAGCTGTATGTCTAATTTTTTTTTAAATTACAATTTAATTTAGATGTGCAGGGTGTGGGTGCCTGAAAAGGGTTGTTAGGGGTAGTCATGGAAGAAGATACAATTCTAGCATTTAAGAGACATCTAGATAGATACATGAATATGAAGGGGAAAGAGGGATCAATGAGCAAGCCACAACATTTTAGATTGATTTGCACATGTTTGGCATGGACACATGGGCCAAAGGGCCTGTTCTTGAGCTGGGTGTATAACAGTTTCATGGAAATAGAGACTGGCCAAGAGAATGGGTGAGGACATGGCAGATGGAATACAATGCAGGGACATATAAGGTAGAAGTGAAATGCATCACCAAGTAAGAGATTGAAAAGTATTGGTGATCAAGACCTGGGTTAAGAACCATTAAATGATAATCATTGTAAGGGTCTTAAGGAGAAAGACAAATGGTATGCAGTTCTGGACTGCATGAGGATTTGGGTACAAGAGTAAAGACATCTCACTGAAATTATATAGGGCGTGGAGAAATCACACCTGGAATATTGTATACTGGTCAGGTCTCTCAAGTTAAGGATGGATGTACTTTATTCGCAGGCAATAACTGGCTTCAAGTTAAAAAGAAACATAACAAGTGTAATGAAGCTTCACCAAAATGATTCCAGGGATGGAAGGATAATCCACTGAGAGTAGACTATATGAATAGGTAGAACAATGAAAGGTCATCTCAATGAAACATGTAAAGTTCTTATGAGACTTGATATGGTCAGTGTAGGAATGATGTTTCTACTTGTTGGCTGTGAAGAACCAAGGGTCACAGCCTCAAGGTAAAAGGTCGGCCATTGAGGGCTGAGATGAGAAACTCCTTTGCCCAGAGGGTAGTGAATCTTTGGAATTCTCTATTCAGGAAGGTGTGGAGTATATTGTGTATTTTCCACGCAAAGATGACTCTCCTTTAATATTAAGGGAATCTTGGGATATGAGCTTTTAGTAGGAGGGGCATTGAGATAAAAGATCATCCGTGATCTTCTTGAATGGAAGTGCAGGTTCTGGAAATAAATGGTGGATTCCTGCTTCCAGTGATGCACTGGAGCTGAGCTTGTGACTGATGCTATGATTTCCTAGGTAAATTAACATACTCCAAAACACCAAATGCTTTGTATGTGAGACTATTTCTTAATAAATGAGAAAGTCAGCCCAATGTAAATATTCTCCTAATTTGTAATGGTTCAATTTTCTTCAGCGTTGTTGAGCTGAGATCTAAAAACCACATTTCATGTTGACTGTTAATACTGTCCAATATTGTATCTGGTGTGCTGTCAGCTCATTAATCATCAACTCAGAAAATAAATGGGAGCGCCATACAGCTGGCACAGCAGCAATGATTAAAAATGCTTGGGGTGTTTCAGCAGACATCAAGATTCAAGTTTTAATTACCCGGTCAGAGTGCACAGCTTAAATGACACATGCGCATAAGAACAACACAAAAGTTTAGACAGATGAAAATGACACACTTTTTAAGTCAAACATTTAGAGAAGAACAAATAATAAAGAATTCTGACTGCTATGCCAGGACTGATTCACAAAGGATGTACCAAGAGCAGGGCTGGAAGAATTATCCATTCAAGGAAGTTCAAATGAATGGAAATCTGTAAGATTCCATTAAAATCAAAAAAATTTACAGATGCTGTAAATCTGAAATAAAAATAGAAATACTGTAAATATTGAGGTCCCATGAGCAGTTCTAGGGGCTCATTTGACCTGACGTCAACTTATCACAGATGTCTTATCCATCCCTCAATTCCACTTCCTGGAATTTAAAATGACCCTTTCTATCTCTCTCTTTCCTAAGTCTGAAGTAAGGTCTCCAGCCTGAAACATTAACGCTGATTTTCTGTCCGTAAATGCTATCTGACTTGTTGAGAATCTCCAGAATTTTGTTTTTATTTCACGATTTAAATTTAAACATCCAGCACAAGTAACTGGCCCTTCTGACCCACGAGCCCGTGTTCCCCCAAATACACCAATTAACCTACAAATTGTTTGTTTTTGGAGGGTGGGAGGAAACCAAAGCACCACGCAGACATTGGCGCAAGGAGAAACAAACTCCTTACAGACAGTTAAGTACTTGTGTTATGGATTTAGACAATTAACCAATTTAAACTCACAACAAGCAGTCCAACAACATTACAAATTCCCATTGGACAAACAACATATTAAATCAAAAAACAGCGAGGCACCAGTTCAAACAGTCGCTGCAGCCGACTCACAGCACACCTGCCACAAAAAAAAGCCCAACAGCGTGCATCAGTTAACTTCCAGCTCATTAATGGAACTTCAACCTCAGGAAGATCAATCAGTAGATCAGAGTGTACAGGCAAGAATTCAAATCCTGTACACCCACAACACAACCAACTGAGTAATATGTTACCTTTTATTTCACAGCAACAATTCCAGAATATACAAGAGGTTTGGGTGATGATAACCAAAGCATCATTATTCCATAAGCACTGCTTTCTAAACTCTGATGTAGCTCTCAGGAAGATTGGATTTAGTAGTAGAGTCACAGAATCAAAGAGCACAGAACAGGCCCTTTGGCCTAACTTGTCCATACTGTTCGAAACCCTGTTCACATATCTGCCCAAATGTCTTTTGAACTTTGTAATTGTACCCACTTCTATATTTTCCTCTGCCAAGGTCTCCCATGAGAGATTCACCCAGAAAGTCATGAATCATAGGATCAGTGGAACTTGGCTGTGTGGATAAAAAAAATTGGCCTATAGGAAGAAAGCAGAGAGTAGTAGTGGAAGAAAAGTATTCTGTCTGGAGGTTGGTGGCTAGCGGACTACCGCAAGGATCTGTTCAAGGACCTCTGCTCTTTGTGATTTTTATAAATGACCTGGATGAAGAGGCAGAAGGATGGGTCAGTAAGTTTGTGGATGACACAAAGGTTGGAGAAGTTGTGGATAGAGCTGAAGGTTGTTGAAGTTTACAAGAGGATATAGACAGGATGCAGAGTTGGTCAGAAAAGTGGCAAATGGATTTCAATCTGGATAAGTCCAAGGTGATGCATTTTGGAAGGACAAATCAGAAGGCTGAGAACAGAGTTAATGGTCAGTTACTTAAGAGTGTGGTTGAACAGAGGGACCTTGGGGTTCCAATCCATACATCCCTCAAGGTTGATAGGATAGTTAAGAAGGCCTATGGGATGCTGGGATTCATTAATAGGGGATTGAGTTCAGGAGTAGAGAGGTCATGTTGCAACTCCACATATCTCTGGTGAGACCACACTTGGAGTATTGTGTTCATTTCTGGTCACCTCATTAGAGGAAGGATGTGGAAGCTATGAAGAAGGTGCAGAGAAAATTTACCAGGATGTTTCCTGGATTGGGAAACAAGTCTTATGAGGCAAGGTTAACAGAGCTGGGACTTTCGTCTTTGGATTGTAGAAGGATGAAAGGAGACTTGATAGAAATCTACAAGATTATGAGAGGCATAGAGAGGGTGGACAGCCAGCACCTGTTTCCCAGGGCAGGATCAGCAAACACATGTTTGCTGGACATATGTACAAACTTAAGGGAGGGATGTTTAGGGAAGACATCAGGGGCAATTTTTCTTTAAAAAAAGCACAGTTGTGGGTGCCTGAAACGTCTTGCCGAGGAGGTGGTTTTGGCTGAAACATTAAAAGGGACTTTTAAGAGCCTTTTAGACATATGAATGAAAGAAAAATGGAGGTTTATGGGTAGGGAGGGTTTAGTACTTTTTAAAAATCTTTAAAACATTTTTTTTGGAAGGAATATATTGGGTTGGTACAGCATCAAGGGCTGAAAGGCCTGTACTATGCTGTATTGTTCCTCATCACAAACGTGCCCTACCACCTCCGCCGATACTTGATAACAGAACAATCTAAATACAAGGGCAAATCAATCTTGATGCATTAGGTGTAGTTCAATCCCAAATGGCAGGTAACAAAGACATGGGCAGATCAATTCCAGAAAATGGGCAGATCAATCCAAGAATACAGAAAACAAAACAACCCCAGTGTACAGAGAGAGCAGTCCCAGTACACACAACAGTACGCAGATTGAATTATATTCTTAATGGATTGCATCTACAAAGGACACAGAAAAGTTAATACAAAACACAATGTTAACACACGTAAAAAGCATACAGTAAACCAACACCAGGCAAGAAAACAATTCCAAGTTCATTGCCTGATCAATCCAATTACATGAATCCATCAAACAGCAAGGGTCCCAGTGGCTGAAGGACCTACACAAGCTGTGGAATGTGGGTGATGCAGACAAAGGACTGACACAGTTGCTGGAGTCTAGCTCATGAGAACCAAGATTCAGAATATGGATTTGACAGGGTGCTGAGGGCGAGAGGGGCTCCCAAAAGGAATTGGGAGCTGAATGTGTCCTGATCACATCGGAGGTTTGGACCTGGAGCTCGGGTTGCCAATGGTTGGAACAGAAGTCTGAGTGGCTGCAGGATCGCTGCAGGTAAAGCCACAGCCAGTCAGTAACTCTGAAGGGACTCTTTTTTGCTTCTCTTTCTCTTTTTGCTAGGGGCACCAGGCAATGCTCAAGGTGATCCTATGTTTGCCATATAGCAGACAAAAGTTGAAGCATATCATGTACATTACATTTTATGTATTATTATGTGACAATAAAAACAACCATATTGATTAGGATGTCAGTATGGCAAACTAATTCCAAGGAAAGAATGATACCACAGAAGAATTGCAGTTCACAGGCAACAACTGGCTTCAAGTTAAAAAAAAAACATAACAGAGCAATCCCAATGCATATCAACAGAACAATTCCAGTACATAGACAGCCCAACAAAAGTCCTCAGGTAAAACTTCAATATATGAGAATATCAAACAGAACAGGGAAGCCGATCAATCCCAATACACAGGCAGCAGATGAGCACCAGAACACTGGCAAAATATCATTCCAATCCACAGGCAAATCAATACCAGTACCCAGGCTTTTGGACCAATACAGAGCAAGAAGATGAATTCTACTGGGATGGCAATTGGTAAATTTCAGTCCACAGGTAACAGGTGAATTCCACTTTGCAGGCAGCAAAGAAATCTAATTGCATAGATCAACCTCATTAAACAACCAACAAGGGCCAATTGTTCCCAGCATGCAGCAAATGATTTCCCAAACACAATCCCAGTACACCTATGGATAATTTCCAGTTCACATATGACAGATCAAATCCATTACAGAGGGCAGATCAATCTTAATTTACCTGCAAATTAATCCCAGTTCACAGGCAGGAGATCTATTACAATTAGACTAATCGGATGAAACCATTTATGTCAGCAGTGGAACCATATTTTGATGTACTTAGTGTCACACAACCTAATGTTGTATATCCTGGTGATGCCAGCTCAACTGTCCTTTGTTCATTTCATTCCTATGAAGTAGATTGGTGTGGAAGATCTCAAGCATGGTTATTCCTCATGATGGTTTGCTCTTCACCAGTCCCGGACAGTTTGGCAGCAACTTCCTTTGAGATTCACCCTTCAGTGATCGTACCACTGAGACTATTCCCGGTAAGGAGCTTTGGAAGTACATTTTAAATGTGCATCTCTCAGTTCTTCTTCTAAGTGTTTGTTGTTCAAAGATGCTGAATAATCATCTTTGGAGGTAATGAGGAGCAAATTTCCTTGCCTGTGCCTGGCTTACTCCCATGAAATTTCATGGAATTTGAAGGCAACATTAAGGACTCCCAAAGTACTTCCTTCGATCTGTGCCTCGCAACTAGGCTTTTCCTACAAATAGGCAATTACTTACCTGGAAAATGTGGCATGTTGGTGAAAGATTGTGTGAGTACATCTATATTGGGCTTCTGTTTGTTCCATTTATAGGACAACACTATAAATTTAGACATGCAGGGTACAGGAAAATCCCAAATAATTATCCAGGTATATTAAGAATAAAATGGTGGGAGGCGGGGAGGGGAGGGGATGTGTGGCCATGCTGAGGATCTGAGCAGACGTGTTTCGCAAGAGATCTCCATAAAAAGTATTAAAAAGATGGTCTGAAGGCTCAAAAACCAGAGTTTTATCGACAAAAATGAATAAAACTAGTGCTAAATGACCGAGGCAACCAAAAACAAAAGAAGCAACAGCTCAGCCAGGAACATCAAGTGAAAGCCCGTTGAGGAGTGGCTCAGGAGGGGCTATGGGACTGGCTGAACCCAGCAGAGCTGGGGAAGGGGTGATGGCCCAAGATATAACCACCACCCTGAACAAGATGGAAACTTTCTGTACTCGTTTTCACGAGTGTTGAATCGGCGATAAGAGACATATTGGAAAAGATATTGGAACAAATATGGAGTGACCTTCTTTTGCTTTCTCCAGCTTAGATCATTCTTAAGAGAAAGGTGGGGACCAACATTGACCCCACCAGAAATTAGTGAAACTGAACTAACGGTTTGGATGGAGAATACACCCAAATTTATTACAAAAATGTACTATGCTTTCCAGAGTGAAAGTGCAAAACCAGGATTACAGAGGTCAAGAGAACGATGGGAGTTGGACTTCGTTGTGGTGATTTCAGAAAGAAGCTGGTCAGACTGGTGTAAAGACAGCATGACATCAATTATAAATGCAAGATATGGAAGGGTTCAGTTTAATTTTTTTTATACCAATTATATCTTACCCCACAGAAATTATATAGGACAAAGACAGAAATATCAGAGATGTGTTTCAGATGTGAGACTGAGACAGGAACTTTTCTACATGTTATGTGGTCATGAGTGAAGGTGAGGCCATTTTGGCAAAACATCACAGAAAAATTAACCAGGATAACAGGAGCGGCCTTCACAGGTGACCCAGAGCTGGTAATTTTATGGAAATAAACAACAAATTGAATCTCATTTATAAAAATAGCACTGGCTGTAACACTTTGAAGTCCAACTCCCCTCTACTTATAGCACGATGGACTGCATCTTTTGTGAAGATCTGGAAGCAATACTTGGACCACATAGTGGCCCAAATTCGGTAATAAAAAAGACAAAGGATGCAACTATTTTATATATATGTGAATGTGGTTTCCCCAGTTGTACTCTATCTATTTAAAAGATATGCAAGCTCTGATGATGAGCAGATTCGTATGTATGGAAGTTGGGGGGGGTGGGGGGGGAGGGAGGAATTGTTTTGTTTGTTGTTGTTTATAATAAAAAGTTTAATATATTGTGATAATAAAATTTTCATTATGTATATTTTTGGGAAAAAAAACCAAAAATATAAAAAAACATAAAATGATGGTCAGGGAGAAAATTGATTCCCTTAATGAACAACATGGCATCTTTGGATGGAGCCACAGGAGATGGGTGAAATTTTAAATGAATATTCCTCACCCATCTTTACCATAAAGAAGATAAATGAAGCAAAGAAACTGCAGCAAATGAGTTATGATGTCATTCTGGAAGGAGGTGCTGATAGCCTTGGAGCGCAATAAGGTGAACAAATCCCAAGGGCTTAACCAAATGCATCCCCACACCTCCTGGAAACCTAGGGAAGAAATTGTGGAAGTCCTTGCAGAGATATCGGTATCATCTTTAGCTGCAGGAGAAGTTCTGGAGGGTGGCTATCATTGTACCGATTTAAGAAGGGGAGCAGGAACAAACCAGGGAATTATAGGCTGGTGAGTCTGGGGTCAGTAGTGGGAAAGTAGCTGGAGAGTTCTGAGGGACAGGATTTGGCAGCATTTAAATAGATAGGGACTGATTAGAGATAGTTAGCATGGCTTTGAGTGTGGGAAATCATGTCTCCTGAATCAAATATGAGTTGTTTGGAGGTGATAATGGATTGATGAGGGCAGGGCAGTTGAAATTGTATATATGCTTAAGCAAGGTCAGATGGGATCCAAGGAGGCTGACCAATTAGATTCAAAATTGGGTTGGATAGCAGGATTCATGGGTAGTAGTGGAGGATTGGTTTTCTGATTGGAGTCCTGTGAACAGTGGTGTGCTGCAGGGGTCAGTGCTGGGTCCATTTTTGTAACCATATGGGTGACAAGGTACTGTAGTTAACACAATTAGTAAATTTTCAGATGACACCAACATTGGTGACAACAGGGGACAGTGATGAAGGATATCCAAGTTTATAACATGATCTAGATCAGTTGGGAAGGTGAGCCAAAGAGTGGCAAATGGAATTTAACTCTAACAAGTGTGAGGTGTCAAATCAGGGAAGGACTTACACAGTCAATGGTAGGGTCCTGAAGAGCTTTGTAAAAGAGAGAGAGACTCAGGGGTACAGGTGCATTGTTCAGGTAAAGTGGCAGTTCAGGTAAACAGTGGAGAAGAAGACATCTGACACACTTGCCTTTATTGGACAGGGCATTGAGTACAAAAGTTGAGCCATCATACTCATCTGTACAAATCATAGGTGAATACTGTATGCAGTTCTGGTTGTCCATTTACAGGAAGGGTGTCATTATGTTGGAAAGGGTGGAGAGATGCATTAGAAGGTTACTGGGACTTGAGGGCTTGAGTTATACGGAGAGGTTTGATAGGCTGGATCAGGCAGATATATAGATTGGAAGGGTTTTTAAGGATATGGACCAAATGCAGACAAATGGGAAATTGATTGGCATGGACAAGTTGGAGCGAAAGACCTTTTCCATGGTGAGAAATTGACTGATACACTCTGGAGTAATTGTATAGTAAAGTCAAACATCTTGAAGCCACAGCACAAAGCCATGTTAACAATTTATATACTTTGTTTTGGATGGAAAATAGGAAGGATGGGAACAGGATAATAGAAGTATCAGATCTACTGTATTATTACAGCCTACTCTACACAGTCTATCAGAAAAAAAATCAAAGACAATGATCTTATTCTCAATCAATCATTTCACCAGGGAAGAACATTATTACTTGGCACAATAACATTTTAAAAGAAACGTTTGTTATCTAGGTGTTTGGTATTTAAGAGGGTGCTAATCACTAAATTAAACACATTTTTGGAGTGGGAATAAATTGAAAATTAAGGGAAGAGGAATTAATCCAGGAATGGTGTGGTATATTTTTAAAAAATTTAATTTAGACACACAGCACAGTAACAGGCCCTTTTGGCCCACATGCCCATGCCCCCCAGTTATACCCAGTTGACCTACAGTCTTGAACGGTAGGAGGAAACCCATGCAGACACAGGGAGAATGTACAAACTCCTTACAGACAGCGCTGGATTTGAACCACCATCTCGATTGCTGGCACTGTAAAAGTGTTGCGCTAACCACTATGTTTATCAGGCTATGTACTTAGATTTTGCAACATCTCCCTTCACATTTGCCCAGAAATGTGAAGACAAATTATATCCTGCAGAGGAAGCAGATCTTGATAGAAATAGATTTTAGAAGAGAAATCAACAGAAAAAAAAAGAACATTTAACTCCATAAATACATTCTGGAAAGGAGAGGGTTAAGGCTGCTTCAGTAAGGCGAATGTTGCAATATGCAAAGAATTTAATGAACAAAGCCCATACACCCACTTAATCTCATTAGGACACTGTTTTGCAATTATAAAAATCCTCTCGGTATTCCCTCTTTTGTCAGACGTTCTGGCTATTTAAAACACAAGATCCTTTATTCTTCAACCCAAACTGTCAGAAATCAGCTCTCACCAAATCTTATTAAAGCTGCTGCAAATTTTTTTCCAGGGTGTAATGGACGTACCATGCAGTTTCCGTAAATTTTCATTAAACCAGCAGGTTTTTGTTTTGAACATAGATTTATAATGTTTATCCATTAGTATTATTTTCACTGATTAGATCAACTAGATATAAATGTATCTTCTTGGGTTTAAAATACAAGATTTTTTGATGCAAAAGAACACTCAATTATTTTTATTACAGGTAGCATATAAATGAATCTACAGCACATTAGTTTTAGTATTGCGGGCTGCAACATGCAAGCACTCTCTGCAGACATTTCAAAAATAGGAAAGTGTTTCCTAAGGAAAGATTATTTGGTAAATTGGGTTCACTGATACTTCACAAACTTGAATTTCTGGGCATACCTGTGAAGACTTTAAATGCCTCTGGCTGTATTCTTTCTCAATCTGCTTCAACCTGCCACTGGTCTGTAAAAATAAAAGGAGAAATGTAATATGAGATAGGCAAAGAGGAAGAACGTGCAGAGACACTCGCTGTTGACCTAGGTTGCTTGGCACCTAATCGGTATGCCTGTCACTTAGTATCTGGGCTCTATGCCAGTTCCAACACCCCTTCATGGCAGCCAAAAGCACAGGGCCTTGCTTTGATCTTCAGCCAACTCGTCATCACTTGAAAGGAAAAATCCACCCTCTGTTGCCAATTATTAGAAAAACATAAAGGGCTTTCTGGATGAAAAATGACAGCATAAAGTTTATCAGAATGACTTCACCTTGGTGAAAACAGAAACACATGCTCTGATGAAGACTGTGAAGGTACAATAGGACACGTATGCTTTAGAGTGCCAGATGATGTTTTAAGAAGAGTCTGGGAGCAGCAAGAGGAGGGAGGAGGAAGGACCTGGAAACAAAAAAAAATGTTAAAGAATCTGCAGGGGCAATTCCACCCTAGGGAAGAAGCAAGAACATTCTCCAACATACACCAAGGTGCAAAGAGCTCTCAGAACTTCAAAGGGCTTGTGCACTTATTGTAAATGTGGCCATTAGCAAAACTGTACTCCACCTTTTTGCAGTAAGGCCATTAAATGTAATTACTGCTAACATTTTTTTATGATTTAAGCACAGAACTGATACTTTAGTATATTTTGAAAATGTTTATGTAAGCCAAAAATGCTATTATTATTAAAAAAAAATCAACATTTAAAATAATGTCATTTTCCCCTTGCTTGATGAACACCCACAATTATTCAGCTGTGTGGGAGAGCTCTCAGGTTTCTATTCCTTTTGTGTATTTGTAATGGTGACTTTTTGATCTATCCTTGTTCTGAGGAAAACTCCATTTTGCACAACTATCTAATTGCACAACAGTGTAATGACAGACTGTAGAAAGACCATTCCACACTCTGCATGCATCTACTCTTTAGAAGTGGCATCGAATTAATTCTACTCCCTGTCCTTTTGTCTTTTAATATTTTCATGTATTTATTATACATTTAAAACAAATAGCTGGATGGGTCACGTCTCCAGAATGGAGGACCATCGCCTTCCCAAGATCGTGTTATATGGCGAGCTCTCCACTGGCCACCGTGACAGAGGTGCACCAAAGAAAAGGTACAAGGACTGCCTAAAGAAATCTCTTGGTGCCTGCCACATTGACCACCGCCAGTGGGCTGATAACGCCTCAAACCGTGCATCTTGGCGCCTCACAGTTTGGCGGGCAGCAACCTCCTTTGAAGAAGACCGCAGAGCCCACCTCACTGACAAAAGGCAAAGGAGGAAAAAACCAACACCCAACCCCAACCAACAAATTTTCCCTTGCAACCGCTGCAATCGTGTCTGCCTGTCCCGCATCGGACTTGTCAGCCACAAACGAGCCTGCAGCTGACATGGACTTTTTACCCCCTCCATAAATCTTCGTCCGCGAAGCCAAGCCAAAGAGAAGAAGAAGAGAAGAGAAAACAAATAGAGTTAAATCTGATTCCATCACTCTCTCAAGTGTTGCATTCTGAAAATGTTAAAGATAGAACACCATACATAGTAGGGGAATGGAGTGAAAGATTAAAAATGGGTCTGGAGACATTGAGATGAGTCTTCTTTAAGCATTGCCTGAATATTTGAAACTAGGTGCTCTATGTTTCTACATACATCTACAGTGATTGGAATTGGCCAGTTTAAGAAAGATCCATACAGCATGGATGCAAATCAGCAACTGCTATGAATTATATTAAAGGAATAGAAGGATTTCCTCTGAGAGACGATGAAAGATCTGTGAGAATGTATGCACAAATATTGCAAGAATGCAGTGGCTGTCATCAATGTCAAAGCCACTCAGTGAACTGCTGGGTGCAGAGACAACTAAGTCAAAGAAACACCAGCAAAAATTCTTTTCAAAAACTGAATACTACACAGATGTCAGTATTTTGAAACAACAGGGGTTGAAAAACCGAAGAAACGTGATAATGAAAATAGTTTCAAAAGAACCTACCTGTATGGCACTACAATTCTGACACTAGTTTGAATCAATCTGATGTACATTTTATTTGGCTGTAAAACCAATGCCTTAAATTCACCAGCAAAAATACTAAAGCATTTTCTTTCCGTTTACAGCAGCACTTGGATTCCCCGCCAAGTGTTAACCAGATGATTGTGCAGGTTTACAGTTCTGAGGAACATTATATCATGGTTTCCAGAATTCGTGGTTTGCAAAATCTTTCATTTTATTAGAAAAATGCTCAGTTTTTTAATGAAGTTATGCACACATTAAATAAAAGGACAACCTGAGCACGTCAATGGACTCTCATTGTGAAAAGATCTTTATCTTACCACATGGGAGTTTTAAGTGAATATGAGTAAAGAAGTAGCTTTGAAACTTTATATCGGCTGCTTGAATTCAGGCTTCACTTATTTTTCACTATTGACCCAAGTATACAAATATTTTTTGGCATTGTTTATTTGGAGAATTGGGTATTTTTAGTGTTTTATTTAATGGTGATAATAAAATCTATTCTCATATACAATGTACAGTGCACCAAAATTTTTACTTGCTGCATCTGAACAGGTACTTCGTAATTTAAAAAAAACCTATTTCAACAGTATTCCTAAAAATAATTAAAAAGAGAAAACAAATTCAAAAGATGAAAAGTTAATCAATATTCAGTTACCATGGTGCAAGAAAACAAGGCATTATGGTCGTGCAGCAGTGTATCAAGGGGAGATTCAAGAGCCTGATAGCCATTGGAAACCTAGAGGTGCTGGTCTTCAGGCTTCTGTATCTTCTAGATAGCAATGAGAAGAGGTTGTGAGGAGGATGATTAGGGTGCTTTATGATGTTAGGTGCCTTGAGGCAGTGCCTCTCATAGATGCAGTAAAACCCCAGGTCAACAGAATTCAAGCAGCAGCAGCTTCGAGTAACTGGCAAAAAAAAAATTGAGGAAAATAAATAAAAAAACCTGGAACCTTGGCGTTGTGTTGTCACTCTCTAAGACTGTGCTGCCTGGATTTATTAATGTTAATCTTCAACCTTGCTCAGCGGAAGGGGCTTTGAAATTTATTTATTTTATCTTTTTTTTTGTTATGTACTATTTTAGTGTATTGAGTGTGCTTTGGAACACTATAACTTTTTTTCTCTGATCTTATAGCACACTTCATAATTGTATTGTTCAATTTTTTATTGTCAATAAAAATATTTTTTAAAAATAAGAATAAAATAAAAGGCAAAAAATATTAAAGTTTAAAATTGTAAAAGTTCTCTGAAGTAACACATAAACCTTTGGTGAAGATGGGAGCAAATATTCAGCCAGCTTGGTCTTGTTTTGCTCGAGGCAGCTGTTTGAATAAAGTTGTGTGAAACAGCAATGGCATCACCCAGGATGAAGAGCTGGTTGATGCTGCTCCCCATTAGGGTGACTCTCTTAAAGTGTCTCCTTATCCCTGCTTAGTAAGAGTCACCCCAGTCAGAGGCTTTATCTGTAAATTTGGGGGTTGGGTGGGGAGGGGGGGGTGGTTAATTATGTGTAATGTTATTGTTTTTCTTTTGGGTGGCTCCATGGAGGAGAAGGAATCTACAGATGCAGCAATGGTTAAATGTTTTCAAAAAATGTGACTGAAAATAAGCAAAATTTTCAGGTTTATAGATTAATGCAATGAAGTTTGTTCAGTGTCAGTACAGTATTGTTTTTTTTCTCTTTCAAACTGTTTATATTTAACACAGGTGGATTAGTTAGACATTGTAAGAGTAAGTCTCAAGCATCCAAAAAATACACTTATCCGGCATCCACCAATCCCCATAGGTGCTGGACTCCAAGGGTTTTACTGTATACAAAGCTGTAAAATGTGTAAAGTTTAGTTGGAAAAGAAAGGATTGGTCAAGGAGTTTATAGTGCTCATTCCTCATTTTCTCTCTTGTACTCAGAGATGAAAACCATTAAACTATGAAGAGATTATTTTCCAATACCTTGTTTTAGTGCTTAATGCTTTCAGAAAAATATTGAAAAAAAAAGTTTAATCAATGCTAGTGAGCTGGATAGACCTCCATGAAGTGAAGAAGTCTGAGTGGGAATCTGAAATGATAGATTGCACACAACCTTTCCCTTAATAGGTCTATCTATAACCACAGGGTTTAGAGGTGGATTAAAGAAGATTTTTATTTCCCCCAGAGGGTGATTGGAACTGAAATGCACTTCATACAATGGTTGGTGGAAGCAGGTACTCTCACAACATTTTAATATTACTAAATGAGCACTGAAAATGCCATACCATGCAAGACTTCATGCTGACTCGTGGAAAATCGGATAAATATAGAGAGGCCTGCACGTACCCGGTAAGTCATAAGACCAGTTTCCTTGCTGGATGGCTCTGATTGCACTGATTGTCACGTACCTTAAGTATATTTTAGGTGGGGAGGAGGAAATAAGGGAACTGTACAAGCCATATTCAACCACAGTACATCACACTCCACCTTAATCACTTCTTGCATGAGACATAGCCCAGTAATGCACAGTAATGACATACTTGGAGCCAAAGATTAGTATTCCAATGCAAGTTTTCTCTTCTTACAAAGTTACCAATGCAATATGACAAGTTTGATCGGTGTAACTTGAATCTGAAGCAATCAACCAGTTGCAGAGGAAAGTTGCTTTTCCAGAATTTAAATGGAATGTACTTCCGTCACCCGCACCATTTGTTTGACGAGGGAGATCAAAGTCAGTCCGTACCGTTCTAGCTTTCTGAAGATATTTCAGATTTTGCAAGACATGCTGGTATTGTTGGAAGCATGCATGTGGACTTGGGTGTGGAGGTTTTATTTTTGTCATGACCAATGAGTTGGAAAGGAAGTAAAAAAAAATAACTCAGTGCACTTTGTTAAGTTTTGCAGGCTACCATAAAGTCCTGCACTGTCCATTTGCTATTTTGGTGATGGTCACAGTCCCACAAGCTCTGAATATTTGCAAGAGCTACATAAAGGAAAGAGGAAAAAGATGTGCATCATTCATTCATGCAAAGTTTTCACAAAAATATTTTGCAGCCAGTCATGGGTATTGAAAATGGCAATTGTGCATGGCAAATAATAAGTAATCTAATCATTTTTGAGATAGCCATTTCCAGAGATGCTGACAGAGGGCTAAGTATTAGCCCAGGGAAATTCTCCTACCATTCCTTGAAACTGAGGTCTGGTATTCTGTGGTTTAAAGTCTTATCGAAAAGATGGCATCTAGGATTTATGTTCAGTTCTATATGGTTCTTTATGCATCCATCTCACTTTATCAGATTTTAGCAATCGCAGCCTTTGTCTTCTAATCACCCACTCCACCCTGTGTGACTCATCTTCCTCTGACTGAACTTTCTGCCTCTCTCTACATCTTCCAATCTACTGCCTCTGTCCATCATGCTTCACCTCTCCCTGGTTCACCACAGCCACATTGGCCATTTGTCTTCCCCCTCCCTCCTGCTTCTCTTCTCCACATCCCCAGTCTTTTTTTTTAAATTTTTTATTTTTCACACCATAAATCACATTAGCCATGATACACACTTTTTCTTTTTCACACATATACAGTGACTTTTTCTCCCCCCCCTCCCTCCTCCCAAGCCACCCCCCCCACCCATCCATTTTAGGTATACAATCTAGGTTACATTAAACCAGTCAGACAATGTTGTCATTCAACAAAAATACACCAGAAATTCTACTGAGTCCATTCTTTTCTTTCCTTCTCCTTCCATCAACTTAGGTAATGATTGTCCCCGGTAGGTTTTCGCTATTGTATTTAATGTAAGGCTCCCATATTTGTTCGAATATTTCAATATTATTTCTTAAACTATATGTAATTTTTTCTAATGGAACACATTTATTCATTTCTATATACCATTGTTGTATTTTCAGATTATCTTCCAATTTCCAGGTTGACATAATACATTTTTTTGCTATGGCTAGAGCTATCTTAACAAATCTTTTTTGTGCATCCTCCAAATCAATTCCAAATTCTTTGTTTTTTATGTTACTTAGGAGAAAGATCTCTGGATCCTTTGGTATATTGTTTTCTGTTATTTTATTTAATATCTGATTGAGATCTTCCCAAAATTTTTCTACTTTCTCACATGTCCAGATTGCATGAATTGTTGTTCCCATTTCTTTTTTACATCGAAAACATCTATCAGATACTGTTGGGTCCCATTTATTTAACTTTTGAGGTGTAATGTATAGTCTGTGTAACCAGTTATATTGCATCATACGTAGCCTCGTATTTATTGTATTTCTCATTGTTCCAGAACATAATTTCTCCCATGTTTCCTTTTTTATCTTTATATTTAAATCTTGTTCCCATTTTTGTTTAGTTTTACCATTTGTTTCCTCATTCTCCTTTTCTTGCAGTTTAATATACATATTTGTTATAAATCTTTTGATTAACATTGTATCTGTAATCACATATTCAAGGTTACTTCCCTCTGGCAAACTCAAACTGCTTCCTAATTTATCCTTCAAGTAGGATCTCAATTGGTAATATGCCAGCGCTGTATCTCCAGTTATATTGTACTTATCTCTCATTTGTTCAAAGGATAAGAATCTACTTCCTGAAAAAACAATTTTCTATTCTTTTAATCCCTTTTTTTTCCCATTCTCTAAAGGAAAGGTTATCTATTGTAAAAGGGAGTAACTTATTTTGCGTCAATATTAGTTTTGGTAATTGATCATTTGTTTTATTTCTTTCTACATGAATCTTCTTCCAAATATTGAGGAGATGATGTAATACTGGAGAAGTTCTATGTTGTACCAATTTTTCATCCCATTTATATAATATGTGTTCAGGTATCTTTTCCCCTATTTTATCTAATTCTAATCTCGTCCAGTCTGGTTTTTCCCTTGTTTGATAAAAATCTGATAGGTATCTTAATTGTGCGGCTCTATAATAATTTTTAAAGTTTGGCAATTGTAAGCCTCCTTGTTTATACCATTCTGTTAATTTATCTAGTGCTATTCTCGGTTTCCCCCCTCTCCTTAAAAATTTCCTTATTATTTTCTTTAACTCTTTGAAGAATTTTTCTGTCAGTTGTATTGGCAATGCCTGAAATAAGTATAATATCCTTGAAAAAATGTTCATTTTAATACAGTTTATCCTTTCTATTAGTGTTAGTGGTAAATCTTTCCAATGCTCTAAATCGTCCTGTAATTTTTTCATTAGTGGATAATAATTGAGTTTATATAATTGGCCGAGATTTTTGTTTATTTGTACACTTAGGTATCTTATTGCCTGCATTTGCCATCTAAATGGAGATTCCTTCTTAAATTTTGAGAAATCCGCATTATTCATAGGCATTGCTTCACTTTTATTTACGTTTATCTTGTAACCCGACACTTCTCCATATTCCTTCAATTTCTTATATAATTCTTTTATTGATAGTTCTGGTTCTGTTAAGTACACTATAACATCATCCGCAAATAGACTGATTTTATATTCCTTGTCTTTTATTTTTATTCCTTTTATATTATTATCTATTCTTATCAATTCTGCTAGTGGTTCTATAGCTAACGCAAACAATAAGGGTGATAGTGGGCATCCCTGCCGCGTTGACCTGCTTAAGTTAAATTGCTTTGATACATGTCCATTTACTGTCACTTTCGCTAACGGTCCCTTATATAATGCTTTAATCCAATTAATATACTTCTCCGGTAAACTGAATTTTTGCAATACTTTGAACAAATAATTCCATTCTACTCTGTCGAAGGCCTTCTCTGCGTCTAAAGCAACTGCTACTGCAGGTGCTTTATTTCCTTCTACTGCATGAATTAAGTTAATAAATTTACAAATATTGTCTGTTGTGCGTCTTTTTTTGATAAATCCAGTTTGGTCTAAATTTACCATTTTCGGTACCTGCTCTGCTAATCTGTTTGCTAATAGTTTAGCTATTATCTTATAATCTGTGTTTAGTAAAGATATTGGTCTATATGACGCTGGTGAGAGTGGATCTTTCCCTTGTTTTAGTATTACTGTAATTATTGCTGTTTTACATGAATCTGGTAAGCTTTGTGTTTCATCAATCTGGTTGATTACATCCAGGAGGGGCGGAATTAATAAGTCTTTAAATGTTTTGTAGAATTCTATTGGAAATCCATCCTCTCCTGGTGTCTTATTATTTGGTAATTTTTTAATTATCTCTTGTATTTCTACTGTTCCAAATGGTTCTGTTAATTTATTTTGTTCCTCTATTTGTAGTTTTGGTAGTTCAATTTTAGTCAAAAATTCATCTATTTTCCCTTCTTTCCCTTCGTTTTCAGTTCGGTATAATTGTTCATAGAATTCTCTAAAGTTTTCCTTAATTTCTTTTGGATTATATGTAATTTGTTTGTCTTTTTTCCTTGATGCCAATACCATTTTCTTAGCTTGTTCTGTCTTAAGCTGCCATTCCACATCCCCAGTCTTGATGAAAACTTTCAGCCTGGACAGAGAAATTACATTTGATGTATCTCTTAGAGAATTTTTATATTTGTAACTAGAAGAATAGAAAAGGAGTACCAGTGAAGGAATACCAAGTTATTAAACAAAGTTAGAGAATAAAACTTTTCTCCAGCTCTGGTTTCCTCCCACTGTTCAAAACGTACCGGGGGTTTAGGTTAATGGGGTATAAATTAGGCTGCAATGGCCTGTTACCATGGCTGCAACTGGTGGGTTGCGACAGAAATTGGTGCTGAGCCTCCAGCTATACTGATAATTTTGACGAGAGGATCATATGTAATATATACAGGTATTGATGGCACAAACTGGTTGTCAGTGTGGACTGGGAGGAGGATGCAGTGGTCTTCTTTGGCTTGGCTTCGCGGACGAAGATTTATGGAGGGGGTAAAAGTCCACGTCAGCTGCAGGCTCGTTTGTGGCTGACAAGTCCGATGCGGGACAGGCAGACACGGTTGCAGCGGCTGCAGGGGAAAATTGGTTGGTTGGGGTTGGGTGTTGGGTTTTTCCTCCTTTGCCTTTTGTCAGTGAGGTGGGCTCTGCGGTCTTCTTCAAAGGAGGTTGCTGCCCGCCAAACTGTGAGGCGCCAAGATGCACGGTTTGAGGCGATATCAGCCCACTGGCGGTGGTCAATGTGGCAGGCACCAAGAGATTTCTTTAGGCAGTCCTTGTACCTTTTCTTTGGTGCACCTCTGTCACGGTGGCCAGTGGAGAGCTCGCCATATAACACGATCTTGAGAAGGCGATGGTCCTCCATTCTGGAGACGTGACCCATCCAGCGCAGCTGGATCTTCAGCAGCGTGGACTCGATGCTGTCGACCTCTGCCATCTCGAGTACCGGACTGGAAGGAGGATGCAGTGGTACTTCAAGGAGATATATCAATAAGCTAAGTGACTGGGTGAAGATAGAATATAATGAATAAAATGTGAAGTCATCTACTTTGGGTTGAAAAATTGGAAAAACAGAATATTGTGTCAATAATGAAAGTTTGAAAGGTATTCAAAGGGTTCTGAATGCCCTTGTATACAAATCATTAAAATATTAAAAATTAATATATGGTTACATGCATTTAGAAAGATGGTGAGTGTAAAAAGATTTGAATACATGAGTAAAGGCTGTGGAGCTGTTAGCACCAGACCTGGTATGGTGTATTCAGCTCTGGTCTTTCTCGCCAAGGAAATATCACTGGATCAAAGGCTGATTCAATTGATTCCTCGAAATTTGAGTTTGATGCAGGGATATTGTTGAAGTTGTCCTGTTAAAACCAGGGGGTCAGAATTAAGTGTCAAATTAAGAGGTTGGCCATTCAGAACTCAGAGAAGTTGAGTGCAACGTACGTATGCACCAAAGTTTTTACTTGCTGCAGCCAAAAATATATTTTGTTAAAAAAAAACTGCAATAGTATACATTAAAGTAGATAATAAATGTAAGACAGACGGTATAGAGTATACAGTATACAGTTAGCATATTGCAAGAAAGCAATGGTGTTACAATAGTGTAGATTATTGTGGTGTTGGAGTAGTTTACGATTAGTATGGTAGGGGAGTTTCAAGAGCCTGACAGCTATTGGAAATAATTTGTCCTTGAACCTAGATGTGCTGGTCTTCAGGCTTCTGTACCTTCTACCTGAAGAGACTGTAATCAGGGTGATAAAGTTATATCTTTTTATTCGGTTTAGTGAAGCTTTGAAATTTTCTACCCAAGAGGACAGTGGAGGCTTAGTCTCTGCATAGATTCAAGACAAAGATCAGAATCAGCATTTATTGTCATGAACAAGTCATGAAATTTGGTGTTTTGCAACAGCATCATAATGCAAACGTTCATATTATAACCATCTTACAATATTATTATAAATAAAAAAATAAAAATAATAGTGCACGAAAAGTAAGTCAATGTCTTTGGTTCGTTGATTATTCAGGAATCTGATGGCAGTGGGGAAGAAGCTGCCCTTGTACCATTGAGTGCTCATCTTTGGGTTTCTGTAAATTTTCCCCGATGGTAGCAGAGTAAAGAGGCGTGGCCTGGGTGGTGGGGGTCTTTGAGGATAGAGCCGGCTTTTTTAAGGTACTACCTCGTGTAGATGTCCTCGATGGAGTGAAGTCTGGTGCTTGTGATGTCACAGGCCGAGTTAACAACCCTCTGGAGTTTACTCTTGTCCTGAGAGTTTGTGCCTCCATACAAGGAAGTGATGCATCCAGCCAGAATGTTCTCCATGATACACCTGTAGAAGTTTTTGAGAGATTTCAGTGACACACCGAATCTCCTCAGACACCTCACAAAGTATAGCCACTGGCAAGCATTCTTTTTGATTGCATCAACATAGAGGCTCCAGGACAGATCCTCAGAGATGTTGACACCCAGGAATTTGAAATTCTGTACCCTCTCCACTATTGAGCCCTCGATGAGGACTGGGTCGTGTTCCCTTGACCTCCTCCTTGGTTTTGGTGACGGAGCGCAAGGTTGTTGTTGTTACACCATTCAACGAGCTGATCTCTCTCCCTCCTGTATGCTTCCTCATTGCCGTTTGTGATTCTGCCAACAACTGTGGTGTCAGTGGCAAATTTGTAGGTGGCATTGGAATTGTGCCTGGCCACACAGTCATGGGTGTTTAATGAGTAGAGCAGTGGGTGAAGCAGGCATCCTTGGGGTGCGCCTGTGTTGATGGTCAGAGAGGAGGAGACGTGGTTTTCAATTAGTACTGATTGTGGTCTTCCGATGAGAAAGTCAAGGATCGGTAGATTTTTAGATATTTAAGGAAGTGCTGGTAAGTGGCATTGAGATAAGAAATCAGTTGTGATCTGGCCGAACTGCAGTGTGGGCACACAATGGCGTTCTCTGCTTGTACTTATGTTCTTAAAAAGAACTATGTTGACTTTGTGCAATAAATTAGGGACTGTCTTTCTGGTCATAAACCAGCAGTTAAGTACAAATAAATCAACATTTACCCATTTAATTTTAAATATTTTAACAGTATTTTCATTGTTTGAAGACTTGTTTGTCCAACATTTGATTTATCAGTAACTTTGACAGTCAGTAAGTCTGGGTAAAACTTCATTTTCATGAAAGCCATATCAGGTATAAAACCGGACACATGCTCAGCTGTGGTGCTCCAATCAGCTGGGGACCAGCAGGGTTGTAGATGAGGTTACATTTGATTGAAGATTAAGCAGTATAGTGAAGCCATTCCAGCTAAAAGCAGCACATGGATTAAAAAATTGTTGATCTTTGATTTTAGATAGATGAAATTATTCTGCAATGACAATATAAGCCAAAGCCCTCACAATAGAGCCAAGAGGGAGTAAACTCACAAGACTGAATGGGGAGGATAAACAGCATAGGTTTGTGGTGAAGGCCAAGTTTAAGTTAGATAATGACAAGTTGGAAAACAATGTTAAAAGTTAAGCAACTGGAGTCCTTTAAAAGCAGGTGGATGCTGCAGGGGTAAGGGCATTTAAACCTATCTTATGCAAGCCCGTATATACTGGTGGGATATTTGATGACAGCGGTGTATCACCAATGAGGCTGAACACTCACACATTATCTTTTTCTCTTTTTTTTCTTTGGCTTGGCTTCGCGGACGAAGATTTATGGAGGGGGTAAAAGTCCACGTCAGCTGCAGGCTCGTTTGTGGCTGACAAGTCCGATGGGGGACAGGCAGACACGGTTGCAGCGGCTGCAGGGGAAAATTGGTTGGTTGGGGTTGGGTGTTGGGTTTTTCCTCCTTTGCCTTTTGTCAGTGAGATGGGCTCGGCGGTCTTCTTCAAAGGAGGTTGCTGCCCGCCAAACTGTGAGGCGCCAAGATGCACGGTTTGAGGCGATATCAGCCCACTGGCGGTGGTCAATGTGGCAGGCACCAAGAGATTTCTTTAGGCAGTCCTTGTACCTTTTCTTTGGTGCACCTCTGTCACGGTGGCCAGTGGAGAGCTCGCCATATAACACGATCTTGGGAAGGCAATGGTCCTCCATTCTGGAGACGTGACCCATCCAGCGCAGCTGGATCTTCAGCAGCGTGGACTCGATGCTGTCGACCTCTGCCATCTCGAGTACTTCGACGTTAGGGATGAAAGCGCTCCAATGGATGTAGAGGATGGAGCGGAGACAACGCTGGTGGAAGCGTTCTAGGAGCCGTAGGTGATGCCGGTAGAGGACCCATGATTCGGAGCCGAACAGGAGTGTGGGTATGACAACGGCTCTGTATACGCTTATCTTTGTGAGGTTTTTCAGTTGGTTGTTTTTCCAGACTCTTTTGTGTAGTCTTCCAAAGGCGCTATTTGCCTTGGCGAGTCTGTTGTCTATCTCATTGTCGATCCTTGCATCAGATGAAATGGTGCAGCCGAGGTAGGTAAACTGGTTGACTGTTTTGAGTTCTGTGTGCCCGATGGAGATGTGGGGGGGCTGGTAGTCATGGTGGGGAGCTGGCTGATGGAGGACCTCAGTTTTCTTCAGGCTGACTTCCAGGCCAAACATTTTGGCAGTTTCTGCAAAGCAGGATGTCAAGCGCTGAAGAGCTGGCTCTGAATGGGCAACTAAAGCGGCATCGTCTGCAAAGAGTAGTTCACGGACAAGTTTCTCTTGTGTCTTGGTGTGAGCTTGCAGGCGCCTCAGATTGAAGAGACTGCCATCTGTGCGGTACCGGATGTAAACAGCGTCTTCATTGTTGGGGTCTTTCATGGCTTGGTTCAGCATCATGCTGAAGAAGATTGAAAAGAGGGTTGGTGCGAGAACACAGCCTTGCTTCACGCCATTGTTAATGGAGAAGGGTTCAGAGAGCTCATTGCTGTATCTGACCCGACCTTGTTGGTTTTCGTGCAGTTGGATAATCATGTTGAGGAACTTTGGGGGACATCCGATGCGCTCTAGTATTTGCCAAAGCCCTTTCCTGCTCACGGTGTCGAAGGCTTTGGTGAGGTCAACAAAGGTGATGTAGAGTCCTTTGTTTTGTTCTCTGCACTTTTCTTGGAGCTGTCTGAGGGCAAAGACCATGTCAGTAGTTCCTCTGTTTGCGCGAAAGCCGCACTGTGATTCTGGGAGAATATTCTCGGCGACACTAGGTATTATTCTATTTAGTAGAATCCTAGCGAAGATTTTGCCTGCAATGGAGAGCAACGTGATTCCCCTGTAGTTTGAGCAGTCTGATTTCTCGCCTTTGTTTTTGTACAGGGTGATGATGGTGGCATCACGAAGATCCTGAGGCAGTTTTCCTTGGTCCCAACAAAGCTTGAAAAACTCATGCAGTTTGGTATGCAGAGTTTTGCCGCCAGCCTTCCAGACCTCTGGGGGGATTCCATCCATACCTGCTGCTTTGCCACTTTTCAGTTGTTCGATTGCCTTATATGTCTCATCCAGGGTGAGGACCTCATCCAGCTCTAGCCTTAGGGGCTGTTGAGGGAGCTGGAGCAGGGTGGAATCTTGGACTGAGCGGTTGGCACTGAAAAGAGATTGGAAGTGTTCTGACCATCGGTTGAGGATGGAGATCTTGTCGCTGAGGAGGACTTTGCCGTCTGAGCTGCGCAGCGGGCTTTGGACTTGGGGTGAGGGGCCGTACACAGCCTTTAGAGCCTCGTTGAAACCCCTGAAGTCGCCAATGTCCGCGCTGAGCTGGGTTCGTTTGGCGAGGCTAGTCCACCACTCATTTTGGATCTCCCGGAGTTTGCGTTGAAGATGGCTGCATGCGCGACGGAAGGCTTGTTTCTTCTCTGGACAGGACGGCTTTGTAAGGTGAGCCTGGTTGGCAGCTGCTTCTTTGCCAGCAGCTCCTGGATTTCCTGGCTGTTTTCGTCAAACCAGTCCTTGTTTTTCCTGGAGGAGAAGCCCAGTACCTCTTCAGTGGATTGCAGTATGGTAGTCTTCAACTGGTCCCAGAGGGTTTCAGGGGACGGGTCCGTGAAGCGGGTTGCATCGTCGAGCTTTGCTTTGAGGTTTGCCTGGAAGTTTCCTCTCGCTTCGTCTGACTGCAGGTTTCCAACATTGAACCTCTTTCTGGGGGCTTTACTGTTCCTGGGCTTTGGCTTGAAGTGAAGGTTGAGCTTGCAGCGAACCAGCCGGTGGTCAGTGTGGCATTCCGCGCTAGGCATGACCCTGGTGTGGAGCACATCTCGTTTGTCACTTTCTCGCACCAGGATGTAGTCCAGGAAGTGCCAGTGTTTGTATCGGGGATGCATCCAGGTGGTCTTAAGGCTGTCCCTCTGCTGAAAAAGGGTGTTTGTAATGACAAGCCGCTGTTCTGCGCAGAGCTCCAACAGGAGGCGCCCATTGTCGTTGCACTTGCCGACGCCATGCTTGCCCAGGATTCCTGGCCAGGTTTCTGAGTCTTTGCCGACACGAGCGTTGAAGTCGCCCAGGATGACAACCTTGTCGGCTGTAGGGGTGTGTTTGATGAGGTTGCACAGGTCGGTGTAGAACTTGTCCTTTTCTGCTGGTTCCGCCTGGAGGGTTGGAGCATAGACACTGATGAGCGTGATGCGACGCTTGTTTTGAAGGGGGAGTCGCATGGACATGATTCGGTCCGAGAGGCCTGTCGGAAGGTTTTCGAGTTTGGAGGCAATGAAGCTCTTGACCATGAAGCCTACACCAGATAGGCGTCGTTCATCCGAAGGCTTGACAGACCAGTAGAGTGTGTAGCCCGCGCCGCGTTCTTGGAGGCTGCCTACATCTGCCAGGCGGACTTCACTGAGAGCGGCTATGTCGATGTCAAGTCTGAGGAGTTCATGTGCAATGAGGGCAGACCGACATTCAGGTCGGTGGCTGTCAGCCTTGTCTAGCATGGTTGAGTTTGTGAGCATCTTTTGAGGGGGAGGACGTGGAGGGGGAGGACGTGGAGGGGGAGGACGTGGAGGGGGAGGACGTGGACCTGTCCTCGGGCCTGCGCAAAGGAGCTTTTAGATGGAGTGCAGTGCGCGCAGTACTGGCCCCACCCTTTACACCCATGGTTCGTGTGCCGTGGCCGAGCAAGCTGGGACGTGGCAGCGAGGTCCTTGGGTCGTAGGTTTTATATCGGAGTGGCCTTCTCCTATGCAGGTTTCTTACCCAGGCTGGGGGGGCCTGCCTCCCCTCCTAGGTCGGTCCATACTGCCCGGACCGGGGCCGAGGCCGCCGCAGCTCACCCTGTGCCTGGTCTGGGGCCGCCGCCTCCCACTCTCTGCCCGGATCGGGGCCTCCGCCTGCCTCACTTGACCGAGGCCGGGGCCGCCGTCTCCCCCTTGCTCCTGCCCGGATTGGGGCCACCGCCGCCTACCCTTCGCCTGGACCGGGGCTGGGGCCGCTGCTGCTCTCCCTGTGCCCGGACTGGGGCCGCCGCCTCCCACTCCCTGCCCGGACCGGGGCCTCCACCTGCCTCACTCGACCGAGGCCGGGGCCGCCGTCTCCCCCTTGCTCCTGTCCGGATCGGGGCCGCCGCCGCCTACCCTTCACACATTATCAGTACATCAACAATTTACAATTAAAGGGTAATGGAATCACTATGGTCAACAAGGATAGACATCTCATGACTTTATTGCTTTCCCTTTAGGTAGACACAATGGTACATTTATGGTATGTACAAGTTATCTTGGCCGAAGATCATGTTTATCTGATACCCCTCATTTTTCAAATTTTTGGAAGGGACAACACTTCCACTCATCATTTATGGCTAAGACTAGAGGTGCTTCAATTTTGATTGATCAATCTATTCCATTTATTAAACATTATTGCCGACAGCAGTGGACATCTTTTAATTTTGTCTTGCAAGCTTTGTAATAAATTGTTTGTTTTTGTTCATGCTTATGGGCCCAATATTGAAGATCCAAACTTTTTTAAACGTTTTTTCTCTCTTTTCCCAGACAAATGTATATTTTTTGATTGCAGGAGGTGATTTAAATTGTTAGCTTGATTGCTCATCTCCCAAAATTGTTACTTTAAATAAGTCTGCTATACTTATCAACTAATTTATGCTGTAATCAGGTATTATAGACATTCTCCATCCTATTCAAAAAAGAATTTTTTCTCATACTTACTCATGGATTGACTATTTTCCGGCAGTCTAACAACTAATTACACTTGTTGATTCTTGTAATATGAGAGTATAATAATTTCAGATAATTTTCTAGTGGTTTTATCAATGAATATCCCAGATTTACCCAGAACCATGAAACAATAGCATTTGAATCCTATCTTGTTGTCTGCCCCTGAGTTTTTGAAATTTATGAAAGATCAATTTGTCTTCTTTTAATTCCTCTTCTGAGGTCTCTGATTTGGTTATCTGGGATGCCTTTAAAGCATATATTTAAGGTCATATAATTTATTTCATGGTGTTATGGGACCAGAGGATCCCAAAACCCAGCTGCAATAGAAATTCACCAAGACAAATGTTTACATAAACATTTGCTTTTAATTATCTTTAAACATAAAAACAGCATCAAACTTTAACTTATTACTTAACCCTCTTCTAATTCTAAGCACACATGTATGTAATCTGTGTAGAAGTTCAGAAAAGTTCTTTGATTCACAGTCCAATCTCACTTCTCACTCCTCCAAGTTCACCGGTATCAGGCAATTCTTATACTGTGCACAGAATTTAACATTTATGAATCTTCACCAAGCTTTGGTGGTTGAAAGGTAAATGGTTACTGCTCAGGAAGGTTCTGGTCAGTTTTCAGAGATTTGTTGCTCGTTGGACACAAACTGATTCCTTGCTGAAGGAACTTTCCCCCTCAAGGTTTTCCAGATGATAACTTCTTTCTTTCAGGTCACCACAGAGTTCCTGTCTGTTTCTCTTTATTTCATGTGAAACATTATATAGCCAGCCATCTCCTCTTATGGATCACAAGGGCTTTGACCAGGCTGAACTAAGAACTCACAACCTGTCTTCAAAATGGTTTTTTTCACAAGCTTTCTAGCTTGTCCTGTTCCAGTCCCAGTTGCTGCTGCTGAACTGTAGAATGAAATTCTTTCTCTCTCTCTCTCTCAGAGAAAACCACATGACCCTCTTGGACCAGCAAAATGCACTCAGAAAGATTGTGGCACCAGACCCAATCTTCCAAGTTCATTCATCTGTTGTTCTCCAAAATAATAATCCATTACTCCACAGCATGTCCAATTAACACCTACTTGTGATGTCTCTATAGGTATTCTTCAAAGTTTTTGGAAAGGCACTTGGAGCCTGGACTGTATGGCTTGAGCAGAGCTCTGGCATTTTAAATGAGATCTGTGTTGTGAACTGTTTGTGACCTACACTAAAAAACCTCCTACAATTTATCTCCTTTAAAACATATCTATATAAAATATAACAATCTGTCACAATGGTTAAAGTGAAAATGAGTGCTAACTTAGAGAGAGATGAACTGGCTAACTAATTGAAATCTATTGACCAATAATATGCCTTAACTCCTAAAGCTGAATTGTTTAAAAAAAGGATTGAATTTTTTACCTATCTTATATAGACCCAACTTTTAAAAAATAAATCTAATTTTTACATATATGGGGAAAAGGCTGGGAAAATCTTATGCTTCCAAATTATAAACTACACAGCTTATCAGCTCATTATAGAAATTTGTAAAGATGACAAAGTAATTACTACTGACCATAGTGAGATAAATGAAGTCTTTTGTCAATATAGTTCTAAATTATATAGTACTGAATCAATTAAAGATTCAGATTTGATGGTACAATTTTTGGACAAAATAAATCTTCTTTCATTGTCTTCAGGGAAACAGTTATTGTTGGGAGAAACTTATTTTTTCTGAAGACATTGTCACAGCAATGAACTCTTTGCAGCCCTGTAAAGTTTCCAGTCCCAATGGTTTCCCAACAGAACTTTTCTTATTTATTGACAGCTTATTTAGATTTGGTACTTTCTGAATCTTTTACTGCTGGGAGACTACTGGATACCTTTTATGAAGCCTCAATCTCTTATTCTTAGAAAGAATAAAGACCCTTCTGATTGTTCTTCCTACTGGCCAATTTCTCTTTTGAATGTTGATGCTAAGATATTTGGCCCATAGACTAGAATATATTATGCCTCTTTTTATTTCTGAAGATCAAACTGGGTTTATAAAGAGTTGTTGTTCACAATTTAATATCCGCCATCTATTAAATATCCTTTACTCTCCCACTATTTCACCAACTGAATGTATTGTTTCCTTAGATGCTGAGAAAGCTTTTGATAGAGTAGACTAGAACTATTTATTTAATGTATAAGAGAAATTTAATTTTGGCCTCAAATTTATTGAATATATGTGTCTCCTACTGCTTCAATTTTTACTAACTCATGAAATCCAAAATATTTAAGCTCCACCTTGGAACTAGACAAGGTTGCCCTTTAAGCCCATTATTGCTTAATTTAGCATTAGAAACATTAGCAGTGGCCTTTTGGCAATCTGATGACATTTCTGATAGTACAAGGAATAGGACTGTTCGTAAGGTCTCGCTTTATGCAGATGACCTTTTATTATATATATATATGGCGGCATCATCTGCAAAGAGTAGTTCACGGACAAGTTTCTCTTGTGTCTTGGTGTGAGCTTGCAGGCGCCTCAGATTGAAGAGACTGCCATCCGTGCGGTACCGGATGTAAACAGCGTCTTCATTGTTGGGGTCTTTCATGGCTTGGTTCAGCATCATGCTGAAGAAGATTGAAAAGAGGGTTGGTGCGAGAACACAGCCTTGCTTCACGCCATTGTTAATGGAGAAGGGTTCAGAGAGCTCATTGCTGTATCTGACCCGACCTTGTTGGTTTTCGTGCAGTTGGATAATCATGTTGAGGAACTTTGGGGGACATCCGATGCGCTCTAGTATTTGCCAAAGCCCTTTCCTGCTCACGGTGTCGAAGGCTTTGGTGAGGTCAACAAAGGTGATGTAGAGTCCTTTGTTTTGTTCTCTACACTTTTCTTGGAGCTGTCTGAGGGCAAAGACCATGTCAGTGGTTCCTCTGTTAGCGCGAAAGCCGCACTGTGATTCTGGGAGAATATTCTCAGCGACACTAGGTATTATTCTATTTAGTAGAATCCTAGCGAAGATTTTGCCTGCAATGGAGAGCAACGTGATTCCCCTGTAGTTTGAGCAGTCTGATTTCTCGCCTTTGTTTTTGTACAGGGTGATGATGGTGGCATCACGAAGATCCTGAGGCAGTTTACCTTGGTCCCAACAAAGCTTGAAAAACTCATGCAGTTTGGCATGCAGAGTTTTGCCGCCAGCCTTCCAGACTTCTGGGGGGATTCCATCCATACCTGCTGCTTTGCCACATTCAGAGCCAGCTCTTCAGCGCTTGACGTCCTGCTTTGCGGAAACTGCCAAAATGTTTGGCCTGGAAGTCAGCCTGAAGAAAACTGAGGTCCTCCATCAGCCAGCTCCCCACCATGACTACCAGACCCCCACATCTCCATCGGGCACACAAAACTCAAAACGGTCAACCAGTTTACCTATCTCGGCTGCACCATTTCATCAGATGCAAGGATCGACAATGAGATAGACAACAGACTCGACAAGGCAAATAGCGCCTTTGGAAGACTACACAAAAGAGTCTGGAAAAACAACCAACTGAAAAACCTCACAAAGATAAGCGTATACAGAGCCGTTGTCATACCCACACTCCTGTTCGGCTCCGAATCATGGGTCCTCTACCGGCACCACCTACGGCTCCTAGAACGCTTCCACCAGCGTTGTCTCCGCTCCATCCTCAACATCCATTGGAGCGCTCACACCCCTAACGTCGAGGTACTCGAGATGGCAGAGGTCGACAGCATCGAGTCCACGCTGCTGAAGATCCAGCTGCGCTGGATGGGTCACGTCTCCAGAATGGAGGACCATCGCCTTCCCAAGATCGTATTATATGGCGAGCTCTCCACTGGCCACCGTGACAGAGGTGCACCAAAGAAAAGGTACAAGGACTGCCTAAAGAAATCTCTTGGTGCCTGCCACATTGACCACCGCCAGTGGGCTGATAACGCCTCACACCGTGCATCTTGGCGCCTCACAGTTTGGCGGGCAGCAGCCTCCTTTGAAGAAGACCGCAGAGCCCACCTCACTGACAAAAGGCAAAGGAGGAAAAACCCAACACCCAACCCCAACCAACCAATTTTCCCTTGCAACCGCTGCAATCGTGTCTGCCTGTCCCGCATCGGACTGGTCAGCCACAAAAGAGCCTGCAGCTGACGTGGACTTTTTACCCCCTCCATAAATCTTCGTCCGCGAAGCCAAGCCAAAGATATATATATATATATATATATATATATATATGATGCTGATTGTTCGATTCCAGCTATTTTATCACTCCATCAATTTAGTCAATTTTCTGGATATAAACTAAATCTCCAAAAAAGTGAGTTGCTTGTCTTAAAATCCATTAGGTCTCTAGATTTTGCTGTTTCTTTTAAAATTTGTTAAGTATCAATTTAATTATTTAGGTGTTACTATTACTAAGAATTTCAACAATTTTTTTTAAGAACTTTCTTATTTTAATGAACTATGTTAAAAAATCCTTAGTTCAGTGGTCTCCTCTTTCAATGTCCCTAATTGGATGTTTTAATCCTGCCTAAGTCCCAATATATTTTTCAAGCCGTACCTGTTTTGTTCCCAAAACCTTTTTTGATTTACTCTTTTTCTATTATATCTAGATAAATAAACACCCTCATCTTAATAAAACTTTCTTTCAAAATCATAAAAAGAAAGGGGGATTGGCATTGCCTGATTTTAGATTATATTATTGGGCAGCTAATTTTAGATATATTAATTTTTGGATTCATCATAAAGACAGACAGGATGTTGCTAGTTGGATTAATTTGGAAATTGATTCTACCAAGAAGTATTCCCTCATTTCAATAGTTGGAGCTCTATTACACTTTTCTGCTTCTAAATTAACTGATAATTTTGTTGTTAAACATACATTGAGGATTTGGTTTCAATTTTGAAAACATTTTGGATGCCATAGATTTTTATTAATCAGTCCTCTTTTAGCTAATTCCTTTTTTTTAAACATTCAGTACAAGATTTTGGTTTTTGTCAATGGTCAGAGTTTTGTATCCAATCTTTCCAAGATCTCTTTATTGACCAAAATTTGTCCACTTTTGAACAATTATCTTCTAAATTCAAAATAACAAACATTATTTTTTATATATTTACAGATTAGGAGCTTTTTAAATTCCATGGTATTAAAACTCCCTCAAGATTTGGAATTAAAGATGATAGTGTGGCGGTGCACATCACTGATGGCAGGCGAACTGGCTCCAAGTGTTTCGGTCGTGGCAACAGAACAGCCAAGGTCGTCTTTTCTGCCTGCTGGGTCGGGTCCACATGCGCGCAGGGTAATGTCATGACTTCGTTTCTGGCACGAGAGCGAGACTTACCTTATAAGGCACAGCATGGGAAGTTTCAATAAACAACCAGAGTGCAAATAAGCCACTGCCTACTGGTCTCGTTCTTCCCGACTCCAATTAGCTACCATTACATTAGTGACCCTGATGGATCCAGATGTGTCTGGACTCAACAGTATGGATGCTGGAACAGTCAGTGCAGTCACCCTTAAACTCCTGACTTTCTGGACACTTCGCCCATGCACTTGGTTTGTTCAGGCAGAGGCCCAGTTCCAGATAAAGCAGATGACCTCAGACTCCACCAAGTACTACCATGTCCTCAGCTTTCTGGACCTGGAAACCGCAGCCAGAGTGGACAACCTCATACAGAACCCACCGGGGGAAGGTAAATACTCTGTGTGAAGCACCTATGGGCTCTCCAGATGCCAGAAAGCAGCCAGGATCATGCAGCTAGATGTCCTAGGGGAAGAACGCCAACTGTCCTCATGGACGAAATGCTCACACTGGCAGAGGGCCACAAGCCCTGCCTCGTGTTTGAACAGGCATTCTCAGAACAGATGCCCAATGACATCCAGCTGCTGCTAGCGGATGTGGATTTCAGCGACCCCTGCAGGGTTGCAGCGAAGAGGGAGAATGAATCTGCCATGAATCAGCTGACATGCCCTCAGACAGAGCAGCAGCCCAAAACCCAAACAAGCAGGGATTAGCCACGCCCTCTAAGCCAGCAGAGGGAGAAGAGACACAGTAGTGTTTCTACCACCAGTGCTGGGGAGCAGAAGCCTGTAAATGCAATCAGCCCATGTGCATTTCCGGGAAACATGCTGGCCAGCCGCTACTAATGGCTTCAGCGGCTGGGCACACAAACAGCCTGCTACATGTAACAGACAAAACCAAGGGCCACCGATTCCTTGTCGATATGGGGGCCGAGCTCAGCGTCATTCCACCGACACCACTAGAGACTTGAACACGACCACATGGACCCACCCTGTGGGCGGCCAACAACACCGCCATAAAGACTTTCGGCACACAGCGAGCGCTGGTAGACCTCAGCAGCAAGACTTTCTGCTGGGATTTCACACTGGCCACGGTGGAGAAGTCACTTCTCAGTGCAGACTTCCTCTGAGCACCCAGCCTGCTCATGGACTTCAAGGCCAAGTGCCTGGTGCACACCCAGACATTCCAGTATGTGGAACCAGAAAATAGCCATCATCACCACTCCCACCGACAAGTACAGCCTCATTCTAGCCGAATTTCCCTTCATCCTCAGGCCCCATGATGTACAGCACCACCACATGACATAGGGCCCCCCCCCTCCATGCGAGGGGCAGATGCCTTCCCCCAGACAAGCTGCAGCTAGCCAAGAAGGAAATCAAATGCATGGAGGAGCTGAGAATTGTCCATAGGTCCGACACCCCGTGGGCTTCTCCTCTGCACATGGTATCCAAGGCCATGCGGGCTGCAACCTTGTGGGGACTAGCAGCGCCTCAACGATTCAACTACCCCAGATCACTACCCAGTCCCCCACGTACAGGATTTCACAGCCAACCTACATGGCGTGACTGTTTTTTTTCCAAAATCGACTTGGTACGAGGCTACCACCAAATCCCTGTACAACAGACGACATTGGGAAGATGGCCATCATCATGCCATTTGGACTGTTTGAGTTCTTGTGCATGAATTTCAGGCTAAAAACCACAGTGCAGACCTTCCAGGACCTCATGGACGCAGTGGGCAGAGACCTGGACTTTGTTTTCATCTACCTGGACGACATCCTCATCACCAGCAGGAACCAGCAGGAACACGCTACCCACCTACGCAACCCTACTCCCGCCTGGCTGACTTCAGCCAGAAGGTGATCGATTTCCTAGGCCACAGGATCACCAAAGACAGAGCGACACCATTGCCAGAGAAGGTAGAGGCCATTCAGTAATTCACAATGCTCAACACAATCAAGGGCCTTCAGGAGTTTGTCGGCATGGTCAATGTTTACAACCTCTTTATACCCATCACAGCATCAACCATGCACACCCTCTTTACCATGATGGCCTCCAAACAGAAGGACTTGGCCTGGAGCGAGGAGGCAGCCACAGCTTTCAGAAGGACCAAGGAGGCCTTAGCCCATGCCACGTTGCTGGTCCATCCCATAACTGTTCGAGTATGCCCCATCCCTGACAGCCAATGCATCGGCCACAGTGATGGGGCATACTCAAACAGTTGGTTGACTGACATCGGAGTCCACTAGCCTTCTTCAGCCGCCATTTGCGGCCCCCCAAGTTAAAATACAGTGCTTTTGACCGGGAACTCCTAGCCCTCTAGCTCATGGTGAGGCACTTCCGCTATTTCCTTGAGGGCAGGCCTTTCATCGTGTTCACCGACCACAAACCCCTCACCTATGCCTTTTCAAAGTTTTCCGACCCCTGGTTGGCCCACCAGCAATGCCACTTGGCATACATCTTGGAATTCACCACCAATGTCCAACACCTCTCTGGCAAGGAGAATGTCATCGCAGACGCCCTCTCAAGGCCAGCCATCCAGTCAATGGCACCAGGCCTAGACTATTCCAAGCTCGTACAGGCACAAGAAGGTGACGCGGAGACCCAGGCTTTTTGCACAGCCATCACTGGCCTTTACTTCGAAGACATCCCAGACAGACAGTGGCTGCACCCTGCTCTGTGATGCGTTCACCTACCAGCCATTCGGCCAGAATGAGGCTGTACTTGTCGGTGGGAGTGGTGATGATGGCTATTTTCTGGTTCCACATACTGGTGACGGTGAGTTGGATTATCTGGAATGTCTGGGTGTGCACCAGGCACTTGGCCTTGAAGTCCACGAGCTTACGCAAACATGTCACTGAGTGGACCTGCACTTGGATACGTTACCAGGTTTCCAAAGTCCACAGACACACAAAAGTTCCTGTCCACCAGTTCTGACCACCCAGCCAACAATTCAACCACATCCACGTTGATATCGTCGGCCCCGTGTTCATTTCACGAGAAGCCTGGTATCTCCTCAAAGTGGCCAACTGTGCCATCAGATGGTGTGAGGCCATCCCCCTCAAAGACGTATCCACAGACTCCTGTGCCAGGGCACTGCTCATGCACTGGATATCCTGGTTTGGGACAATGGGCTGTATCACTACAGACAGGGGGGCACAATTCACCTCAGCCTTGAGGCCACAGCTCGCCTCCCTCCTTGGCACAAAACTCCACACCACCGCCTACTACCCACAGTCCAATGGCCAGATAGAATGTTTCCACCGCCACCTTAAGTTGGTGCTCATACCCCACCTGACCGGACCTTGGCATCCTGACAACACCCAAGGAGGACCTCCAGGCCTCCTCGGCAGAGTTGGTGTACAGAACCCCCTTAACCCTCCGCAGAGAATTTCTTCCCACCACCAAGGTCACAGACACAGGAGCGGCAGCACTGCAAAAACTGAGGGACAGGTTGAGCTCTCTTGCACTGCAGCCTCCCTCACACCACAGACACCACCCAACCTTGGTGCCCACAGACTTAAAGACAACTGACTATGTGTTCATTCGCCGAGGTGCGAATTGCCCCCCCTCTAGCAACCCTACGAAGGCCCCTACAAGGTGGTCCGGAGCAGCGGCAGCACATTCACATTAGACATTGGGGGCATGGGAGGAACTTTTCACAGCCGACTGCCTGAAGCCCACACATCTTGACCTCAGCCAGCCTGTCCCGAAGGCAAAACCAACATGGGACTCGGAGGAACAGGACACTGTCGCAGTTTCTGGAGGTGGGTTGGGGGGGAGGTTGCGTGGCAGTGTACATCACTGCCAGCAGGCGAACCTGCTCCACACGTTACCGTTGTGGCAGCAGAGCAGCCACATCAAGATGGCCCCTTGCGGGGGTTGTCTTTTCTGCGGGCCGTTTCGGATCTGCTTGTGTGTGAGGTAATGTCATGACGTTGTTTCCAGCACAAGGGCGGGACTTCCCCGTTGCCTTATAAGGCGCAGTGTGGGAAGTTTCAATAAACAACTGGAGTGCAAATGATCCCACTGGCTACTGGTCTCATTCTTCCCGACTCCGTTTAGCTACCGCTACAACAAAGATTTATAATCTTAAATACTAAAAAGCTGTTATCAGTTCTCTATGAGTTACTATTGATGTCTTGTGGTAATTCCCTAGACAAGACTAAGATCTGAAGGGAGCAAGATTTTCAACAAGAATTTTCTGATGCTACATGGGATTCTATCTTGAAGTTGATTAATTCATCTTCTCTATGCATCCAACATTCATTATTGCAATTTAAAGTAATATATCAAGCTTACTTTTCCAAAGTTCAATTGGCTAAATTTTATTCTAATTTCTCGTCAAAATGCGATAGATGTAAGACTGAAGAAGGTACATTGTTTCATGATTTGGTCATGTTTCTTGCTTTCCAATTATTAGTAATTGCACCTTGTCTTTGGTTCTTAATATTAATTTGGGTCCTAATCCTCTTTATTTTAAACCCTCTTTGGAATAAGAAAGTCAGCTGATTCTTATTGCCCAAAGAGCTATACAGTAACTTATGAGATGGAAGGATGGTTATTTGATGTGATGTCATGCTTGACTCTGGAAAAGAATTAGATCCTGTACTAATATAATGAATCTCAATCTTCTAAATTTATGGGGTTCTTCCTTAATTATTTTCAGGATTTATAAGATTAATGGATCCCATTTTACGGTTTGGCTGTCCTTTCTTTCATGCATTAATGGAACATTTATGTTTATTCATAATTTCACAAGGGAAGGGATAGATTATTAGAATAGTTTTTGCTTTATATACGTTTGTCTCTTTCATAGGCCGTTTACAGCTATTGGTTAATATATGTTTACTTTGTTGGATATTTTTTCGTGCGTGTGTGTGTGTGTGTGTGTGTGTGTGTTATTAAATATTGGAAAGAGGATGAATATTAAGTCTGCACTTATCCTGTTCACAGAAAGAGATGGGAAAAGGAACAAAATAATGTCAAGAGTCATTCAGGAACCCTGCTTATCTTTTTAAAAGCTATCTGTGAAGTTTTGTTCACACCACCTCTCAACTTTCTCATTCCTGAATTCTATTTTTGTGCTTGAATTTACATGCAGGGGCAGAAAGGATTCCAATCCTCCCTCAATTTAGTAATATTTCATTAAAGATGATCCAACATTTGTCACTTGAGCAGACCCTTTCTACCCAGGATCTTTGGCAAGCTGTTTTTTAAACCTACCAGAACAGGGCACCAGATATTTACAACACACTCCTCAGGGAAGGGGTGGAGAAGTGTTTCTGATCGAGAACACCTCCTTGGGGATTAGTATCCTTTGAAGTTGTTATTTGCCTTACAGACGCTGTCCTGGATTCATCTGTTAAAAGGAAATGGCGAGGGGCAGAAACAGAACACAATGAAATAAAAAGAAAAGCAAAGAAAATCCACTTACTTCACACATCAAGGCTGCTTTGGTCACTGCATAAAGTGAACTGTAATTAAAGAACCTTTGCTGTGTGTTTTGGGACAGGTTGTGGACAGTAGGACATGGTGGGCACCTATCAAAGGATAGCACTGCAGTAGGTATGATTTGACTTTTACTTATTCTTCCACCATGCTCTGCACAAAAAAAATCTTGCTATCTTTTTCAACTTTCACCCCTCCCCCCCTTCATCCATTGCATTTTCTGGCTTAGGCTGAGAACATTGATCTGATAGAAAGAGGAAGAAGGAGGAACAAAAGGTTAAGGGGCAGGACAAACCTGGCACTCTAGGTAGGAGGCAGCATCATGGAGGAATGAGTAAACAGTGATGGAAGCTAGAAGAAAGATATGGAGGGGCAAAAATGTATGGTGTGTTTAGGACAGACAAATTTTCAATTTTAGATTTCAAGTTAACCTTTTAAAACTCATTAGGGCAAGCACCAAAGGCCTCTTGTACTTCAAAACTCTGTTCCTGGTTCAAATTGGACACCAATATTTTTAAATGGAAATGTATGAAACATTGGGGATTTCCCAGGTGAAGATCAGGAAGTGTCATAAGAAATATAGTCTCATGGGGAAGGTAGAAAAACAATGGGGAAACAGGGGGCACAGGTAGAAAAACCTGTGCTGACCAACTTGCCAGTGTATTCACGAATATCTTCAACACCTCACTCTGCCAGTAGGTGGTATCCACCTGTTTAAAAAAGGAGCATTTCGTACCAGTACCGAAGAAGTGTGGTAATTTGCCTAAATGACTATTGACCAGAGGCACTCACATCAACAGTGATGAAGTGTTTTGGAAGGCTGATTGTGGAAAGTTTCTGTCTGATTGGTGACATGGATCTGTTCCAATTCGTCTATCATAGCAACAGGTCTACAGTGGATGTCATCTCATTGTCTGGAACACCTGGACAGCAAAGATGCATACATCAGGATGCTTTTTATCAACTACAATTCAGCTTTTAACACCATCATTCACTCAAAATTGATCAGCAATCTTCAAGACCTAGGACTCAACACCCCAGTGCAATTGGATCCTGGATTTTCTCACCAGGGAGAATTGGCCCCATCAGTACTGGTGCACCACAGGGCTGCATTCATAGCCCCCTGCTCTACTCACTTTAAACTTATGACCTTGTGGTTTGATATGACAACAACACCATCCATGAATACGCTGACAACACCACGAGAATGGGTTGTTTAAAAAGGGGTGATGAGTCAGCATCGGAAAGGATCAAAATGGAGATTGAAAACTTGGCTGAGTGGTGCACCCACAACAACCTCACACTCAATGTCACCAAAACTAAGGAGCGGATCGTTGACTTCAAGAAAGGAAAGCCAGAGGTGTATAATCCAGTGATAATTGGGGGATTAGAGGTGGAGAGGGTGAACAAATTTAATTTCTTGGGAGTCACTATTTTGGGCGCAAATAAACCATGTTGCTGTGGGTTACAAACAGTAGGGGAAGGGAGGAGGAAAATGAAATGAATGGCATGTCAACCTGACTAACAAGTGAGTTTTCAATCTGGGTTCCTCAGGTTGAAGATTTCTGGTGAGTGTCTTTAGATCTAAGTAGGTCACTGGCTACAAATGGCTACAGTCCACAAGAACTTGAAATTGTAGAGGGGATTTATAACCGGTAAATCCTAAATTTAAGGTTGCAAATGATGTGAGATAACTGACATGGATTGATATTTGAACAGAATATCAGTTACTTTGAGCAAATGATCCACCAAGAGAGATCTAGTTATTTGCTGGCTGTGCTGAACCACCATTTTATTCCACATGATGAGGAATAATGCGAGAAAAAAGTGCCACAGCTTAGGGATTTCACTTTGTAATAATAATGGAAATAGTTGATGTTTTGGGTCAAGACCCTGCATCAAGAGTGAAAATACGAAGAGGAGATTGCCAGTATAGAGGGAGGGGAGGTAGGAGCTGGCAACCAAGAGGTGGATTCCAAATGAGGAAGGATTGTTGGGCAGATGGAGCCAGATAGAGGAAAGAAGGGTAAAGAAAGCGACAGGGGCTGGGGGGGGGGGGGGGGTGATAAGCAAAGACAACAAATTGCTGTAGATGATGGAATCTGTTGGGACAGTAGGGAGATGTGAACAGTAGGTGGAGGGGTTGGGGTATCAATGATAGGAGTATGTGGGTGATGGGCAGATGGGGCCAGGTGGGAGTGGGGGAGAGAAACTGGGTAACAGGGGGCCAAAATGGGAGAACCAAGGAGTTAGAATCAGAATTTATTGTCAGAATATGTTACAAAATTCATTGTTTTGTGGCAGCGTCATAGGGTCAAAATTGCAAATTACATAAAAAAAATAAATTAGTGCAAAAGAAGATTAAGTCTGTTTTTTTTTGTCCATTCATAAATCTGATGGCAGAGGAGAAGAAGCAGTTTTTGTCCCATTGGGTGTTTGTGTCCAGGCTCCTGTACCTGCAGTGAGAAGGGGGCATGGCCTGGGTGGTGAAGGTCCTTGAGGATAAAGGCTGCTTTCTTGAGGCACTGCCTCTTGTAGATATCCTTAGTGGCATGAAGCTGGTGCCCATGATGGTGGTGGCTGAGTTCACAACTCTCTGTTGTCTTTTCCTGTCCTGTTATACAGCATAATCACATTTGCTGCATTAGGTCTGTATTCACTTCTGTGTTGCCAATTCAGGTAACAGTCCTAATGTTTCCTAAACGGTAATTGTCCCTGATTCTACCACCACCTCCAGCAACATGGTCTTGAGTAAATATTCACCTCAAATCCCTTTAAAATTCCTTAAATTTTGATACACGTTTTTGAGACCTCTACCAATGGAAAAAGATCCTGACAACTTTCCTTATTTAAGCCTCATAAAATTTTATATCCCTTTATTACATTTTAACACATCCTCCTTCACTCCAGGGAGAACCCTAGCCTCTTACCATGAATACAGTTCTCCAATCCAGGCAACATCCTGGTGAGCCTCCCCTTCATTCTTTCCAACATAACCACTGTTTGGCAGTGTCCAGAACTGGACATAATACTCCCAAGTGCCATCTAACCTGTGATTTGGAAAGTTGCTGCATAACATCCCAACTTTGATAGTCTTTGCCCATACCTATGAAGGCAAGCATAACATATGCATTCTTCTCCACCCTAACTACATGTGTTGCCACTTTCAGGGGACCCCAAGGTCCCTCCATCCATCAATATTCTCCAACACCCTACCATTTACTATATATGTTTGACACTCAGCTGACTTCCCAAAATGCATAATCTCACACACATCAGGATTAAATTCCATCAGCCAACCTTCTGCCCAACCTCCCAGCAAATCTGTATCCCATTGCAGTCTTAGACAACCTACCTCGCTGTCCACAGTACCATCAATTTTTGGATCATCTGCACAAATTACTAATCATTTCTGCATTCACAGCCAAGTAGTTAATATATTGGGGCAACATGATTAGCGTCGCGGTTAACGCAACACTGTTACAGCACCAGCGATTGGGACTGGGGTTCAAAACTTGCGCTGTCTGTAAGGAATTTGTACATTCTGCCCGTGTCTGCGTAGGTTTTCCCTGAGGCTTCGGTTCAAAAAAATGTACAGAGGTTGTAGGTCAGTTGGTTGTAATTGAGTGGCATGGGCTTGTGGGCTGAAGGAGCCTGTTACCATTCTGTATATTTAAATTATTTTTTAAATTAAAATCTCACAAATAAGAGTCCATGCAACACATCACTGGTATGGATTTCCAATCAGGAAAGCATAGTTGCACCATCATCCTCTGTTCAGTGTGAAATAATGGACATTGGGAGAATTAATAAGGGCAGGACATGTACAAACCAAGGAATGTTGGTATACAAGTCTAAGATTTCTAAAGATGGCAGCACAGGCAATAACGTGGAGAATAAGGCACATGGGACACGGCTTCATGGGCAGTGGTACTCAACCTTTTTCTTTCCACTCACATACCCCTTCAAGTAATCCCTATGCCATAAGTGTTCTGTGATTAGCAAGGGATTGCAATCCTTTACTAATCACAGAGCACCTATGCCGTAGGAAATAAAGTGGTATGTGAATGGAAAGAAAATGGTTGAGAACCACTGAGCTAGGGCATAGAATACAATAGAATAGGAGAAAGGGAAGGTTATGGTACAACTTTATAAAACATTCGTTAGAATGGCTTGTCAACAAATTATTGGAAGGATATGATACACTCAAGAGGGTCCAGAGGAAATTTACCAGGATATTTTCCAGGATAGAGCATTTCAGTTATGAGGAGAGACTGGATAGGCTGAGTTTGGTTATCTTGGAGCAGTGGAAGCTGAGGGGTCATCTGATGGAGGTATACAAAAAGATAGGAGGTAAAGATTCTGTAGAAAGTAGGAAACTTTTCTCCATAAGAGTCTAAACTAGATGACATAGGTTTAAGTCAGTGATTTTCAAACTTTGTCTTTCCACTCACATACCACCTTAAGTAATCCCAATGCAAAGGTGCTCTGCAATTAGTAAGGGATTATTTAAGGTGGTATGTGAGTGGAAAGACAAAGTTTGAAACCCACTGGACAAAAAACCCACTGTTTTAATCGTACCTAATTGACTCATTATGTGCACAGTTTCATAACTCCAAAGGAAATGGGCCAATGACAATTTTTCTCAAGCAATATTTCAGTAACAATTGGGTCTAGAGCAGTGGCACTCAACCTCTTTTCCCCACTCACATACCACCTTAAGTATTCCCTTACTAATCACAGAGGACCTATGAAGTATGTAAGTGGAAAGCAAATGTTTGAAAACCACTGGTTTAAGGTAAGGAGTAAGGGATTTAAAGAGGATCTGAGGAAGAGTTTTTCACTCTGAGGGAGGCTGAAATACAGAACACATTGGCTGAGAAGGTGGTGGAGACAGAGACTCTCACAACGTTGGATGACTGTGAGATGATAACAGATCAGATGCGAGCAATGATGGATGACATGGAAAGTGTTGGCTAAGTCTGTGCTGTTAGCTCTACGACTCCATTAGGAAGAACTTGATGTGGAAGAATTTTATAGGAAATGTGGGTGCTGAATGAGAGCTTAACTGTACAAATTGTAAAATGATTTTTCAGTAAATGAAGTTTTGAAGAGTTTATTTATAATCCTTGTTTTTTCCTGGCCACAAAGAAAGGGACTTTCACAAAAGAATATTCTCTATATAATTATGATTGGCTTCAAAAGGCTGTGGGAAAATCTTGAATGGGAGAGGTTGTGGAGTAATTTTTCCAGGAGGTTTTTACATATGCTGTGCATATTGTATCAATTTGGGATTTGCACATATTTTTCAAATCAGGCCATTAAAATTCAGCAGACCTCCACAGACTGGGTGTAGATTGGCATTTGCTGAATTAGTATGTGTCGAGACCGAGAATACCCAAAATCGAGCATAATGCACCCAATGAATGCCATTGAGTTAAATGCAAGTACATATTTCAACTAAATAAAATGGAGAGCAAATGCACCTGGCAAGAGGGTGTCATTAGCTCACCATCTTAAAATTTATGCATTCTGCCCAGATTTCATGTATCTATTATAATATCTGTAAACAATTATTCTGAAACTTGTTTACTGCTTTGGGCTCCTTATTTAAGAAAGGATGAGCTGGTTTTGGAGAGGGTTCAGAGAAGATTCACAAGAATGATTACTGGAATGAAGAGATTAGCGTATGAGGAATATTTGATAGCTCTTGGACTATACTCTTTGGAGTTCAGAAGAATGAGAGGGGACCCTCCTAAAAGCATTTTGAATATTGAAAGGCCTGGACAGAGTAGATATGGCAAAGTTGTTTCCCATAGTAGTGGAGTCAAAGGCGCCCATTTAAAATGGAGGAATTTCTTTAGCCAGAGAGTGTATCTCTAGAATTTGCTACCATGGGTGGCTGTGGAAGTCATCGTTGGGTATATTTAAGGCAGAGATTGATAGTTATCTGAGTAGTCAGGGTATCAAAGGTTATGGGGAGGAATGGAGCTGAATGAAGAATAGATGAGCTTATGATGGAATGGTGGAGCAGACTCAATGGGCCAAATGGCCTACTTCTGCCCCTGTACCTTAGAATCTTATTGTCACTTTTTGGTTAGTTCTCATGGATGGTGATACAAACATCTCCACTGTGATGTTCTTACATATTAAATTAGTATTATAGATGTAGACAAAGGAATTTATCATGGGAAAAGTTGACAGGACTTGTACGCAGATGTAAAATTTCATGTTGATAACCAGAATTAGTCAGTTGTAGCGATGTACATAATCGTCTCCAGCAACCACAAGTTCTCAGGTAGCTGTTTAGATGTGCGCTACATTGTAATATTCTCCTGCAGCTTTGTTTATATTCTTGCACTAGCTGTTGTACTATGTATGGGTTAACTTGCCTGGATAGCATGAAAAACAACGTTTTTCACTGTATCTCAGTACACAAGGCAATAAGCAATTCAATTTGAAGAATTCTTTTGCTATTATCTGCATTTTAGTCAGGCTTAGTTGCTCCAACATTCCACTTGAACGACCAACAAAAATGTTGTGTGATTGAAGAAGCCCGAGATTTCTAATTCATCATAAAATCAAGTGTATTCCCCCCCTCAAAATGAAATTCTCTGTTAGCTATGCAGTCGTAGGGAAGTGATGAGATGCAGTAGAGGAAGGGGAATGCTGTTATCGAGTCTTTCATACCCTGGCACTGTAACAGCCTTGCAGGAAGCTTGCCTCCCCATCAACCAGTTCTGTTGAGGACAAAATTAGTAGAAGGGGATGAAATAAATAAAACCAATCCAATGTAATGGAGAGAGCGCAGAGATGAAAAGTGGATTTGGAGAACTTTAGTTTTGGGGAAAATCTAAGCTTGTTGTCCCAGGATCAAAGAAGGCTTACGGTGACCTGACAAAGGTAGATAAAATTAGGTGAGCAGAGATAGGGTATATAATCAAAACCATTTTACCATAATAGAGGTGATTTAAGATGTGATGAAACAGCTTTAAAGGGGATCTGAAGTGAAAGTTTTTTTGAATCCTTACAATCACTATATTTAGCAGGCATTTGGACAGGCACATGAGCAGACAAGGCTAAGACCTAATGTAAGCAAAAAGCGACAGTGTAGGTGCGCATACAAATCAGCCTGGAAGCTGCTGATATTTACCATAAAGAGCTGCAAAAGTCATAATTTAAAGGCATTTGGGGAAGTCCCAAATTGCTATAATGTCACAAGATAGTTAACACTCTCTTGACTAGTTCAATAGAAGGAGCTGGGATGAAGGCATTAACCTGTAGCCTTTCACATTAAGTCAGAGAGAATAAGGGAGATTAAATTAATAGCTTTCATGATCTGCTTGGTGAAAATAAAAGAAAATGAAAGAAAATATAAACCAACAAATTAGAGGAATAATTAGACTATTTAACGATATCTTAATTTCTTATAAAGATTATACCACTACATTTTGCAAAGATAAAAGATATAGCTTACTCACAGAACACTCACATCAGTGACTGCCAAATATATTCAAACTGTATTAAACTCGTAGTATTGGTATTCTAATTATCCAATTGTTTCCATGGTGATAGAGGTATTGCATATAACAAAAGCTGCTTTCAGTCTTGTCCTTGATGCTCACACAATATGAGCTGCTGTGAAATACCATGCTGAGCCAAGTGTAAATGGGCAAACTCTGATCTTATCAAAACATGTATTGCACCACACCAGGTAATGTTGGTTGGCAAATGGAGCACTTATCTTTGAAGTCGCTGCATATTTCTCGACTCTCGAACCAAGAGCAAGGTTTAAAACCTTGAGGACGACTATTCAGGACAAATCTAAGGAGAAATGGTAACCCTTACGATTCCTCCACTGAAGAGAACCTGCACTTATTTAGTCATCGAGAACATTTGAGATAGTAATTAAAAGGTTGTTGGGCACAAAGAGAATGAAGGGATTCACAAAGCAGGCAAAAACACAAGCAGAGATCCCCAAATACTTTTTTGCTGTGCCTGTTTTAGAGAGATTTGTATTTTCTGTCCCTTAGCACTCCACCCCACCCGCCACTTTTATTTTCTAGCTGAATTATACTGAGCAGAAACTATTGGTTTGGTAATTGCACAAACTCCCCACCCTGCCTGCCATTTGAAAGCAAGGAAGTATTGGATTGCTCATGTTTTTTCCAATATCAGAGCATGTCCAAGGGGCAGGGTACTCTGCTCCTATTTCTGAGCCAACTAACTTCTTTTAAATTCACTTTGTTTTCAGGATCTAGGCATTGCCGGTAATCTCAATATCCATCCCTAATTGTCCTTGACTGACAACATAAAAGTAAATTATTGTTAACATAAAATTTTTTTTTTGGAATTAGACATACAGCACTGTAACAGGCCAATTCGGCCCTAGGAATCCGTGCTACCCACATTACAAACCTACACCCCGGTACATTTTTGAAGGGTGGGAGGAAACTGGAGCTCCTGGAATAAACCCACGTGGACCACCTGCAAACTCCTTACAGGCAGCATGAGATTTGAACCAAGATCTGGTCTTGATTGCCAGTGTTGTAAAGACATTGCGTGAACCACTACACTAACGGCGCTGTCACTTATACTTGGAATTTGCTTCTGATTTCTATTGTTCATCACTTGCTGCAGTCTGCATTGGGAAGGTAGATGATAGCTATTAGATAGTTATCACATACAGCTGCAGTGACACTTGAGTCTTTTTTATAACTGCACCCATTACAATCCTTGGCCAGTGTTTATAGCTGAGTTTATCTCACCTGAGAAATTCTTACCACTTGTAATAGCTACATTGTTTCACCATTGTACTATACATTACACGACAGCTCAGTTAGTTTAGTGGTTAACACAACCTCTTTACAGAACCAGTGATCGGGAACAGGATTTGAATTCCGCACTGTCTGTAAGGAGTTCGTACATTCTCCCCGTGTCTGTGTGGGTTTTCCTGGGGCGTGGGGGGGTGTCCCACTGTTTGAAACCATTCGAAATGTACCGGAGGTGTACTTTAATTGGGTGTCACAGACTCGAGGCCGTAAAGGCCTGTTACTGGGCTAAATGTCTAAATTTTAAACATTTAAAAATCTGGATCAGACATATGCTCCAGTCAAGGTAAAGTTTACAAAAGTCTAAAATATTTATGTTTTGAGAATTCTTTAATCTACTTTGGGAACCATTTGCAATAGTTACAGTTTATTTGTCACATTAAACCTATTACAGTGAGAAAGGTTCTTCTGTGAGAGATGGGAATCCGTGCAGAGACCAAAGCAAAAGGTAGAAAAGAGAAACGTGAGAGTGAAGTACAGAAAAGTCAAATGCAAAATATACAAAGGTTGCTAGATTCTAAAAGGACATTGAGTGTAAGGGCACTTTACCTAAATACCCGTAGTTTTCAAAACAAGGTTCACAAACTTATGATATAAATCAGTACAAAGAGGTATGGCCATTACAGAAGAGTGTGTGAAGAGTGGAAATGATTGTGAATTAACTATTGAAGCATATTGACTCATTAGGAAGGATAGGCAGGAAGATAAGAGAGGTGGGGTAGCACTCTTAATTAAGAATGAGATCCAGGTGATAATGATAAACAATATTAGACCTAGGGAAGCAGAAAGTTGAATCCATCAGTGTTGAGATTAGGATGAGTAAGGAGGGAAAAAAAAACAGTTTTAATCGTACCTAACTGACTCGTTATGTGCACATTTTCATAACTGCAAAGGAAATGGGCCAATGACAATTTTTCTCAAGCAAAATTTTTACAGTGGCACATGTAATAAACCAATAAATATCTATTGCATATAAGACATAGGGGACTTTATTTACACTTAGATTGGACAAATTGAGTTGGTCGAAGTAGTTTTGAGAAGGAGTCCATAGAATGCATTTGTGATAGCTTTCTTGAACAGCATGTTACATGAACTGCAAGTTCTGTTCATTGAGACAGGTAATATTAATGATCATAGCCAAGTTGAATTTCTCATACATAATTTGATTTACAACTAGTGTATCATGTCTAACTAAGAGAGACCACAATAGGATGAATGAAAAGTTGGCTGTGAAGGGTTTTTAATTCTTAGTTAATTTTGTGCCTGTCTCTTTAAGAAAACTATTGTTTGTAGTATTACCATAGTGACTATGATGTAATATGTCATAATATCAGCCGAAGCAAAGTGCTTGCTCTCATTCTACAAGATGTGAAGGAAGTGTGAGCACGAGAAATTTTTCTTTGAGTTTTTGTATTTCTATATATCTTTGTATTTCTACTATACAGTAAATGCTTTGTTATTCACCATTATAAAAGTCTTGTTGCAAAGCTTTGTAAAATGTTTATCTGTTCTATCAATGAATTAAAACTATAAAAAGTAACAGCCACAGAGTTTGATTTTTTTTGGATTAAAGAGATCTAAATTTGGGATATTGCAGCTTATGCTTTGAAAGATGATACTAGATGAAATTAGGATATATTAGAATAAGGAAAGTGTAATCTACACTGGGAACACGGACTATATAGTGGACTGGTAAGGAACAGTGGATAATGGTCAAATATATTTTTTTCAAAATGCTCAACAAAAATATATTCTGGTTAAAAGCAAGGACAGAAAGGATAGGGAGCGCCAGCCTTGGATAACTAAAGAAATAAAGGAGAGTATCAAATTAAAACCTCATGCGTAGAAAGTTACCAAGAATAGCGAGAAACTGGAAGATTGGGAAAACCTTGAAAGAATAATAGGCAAGCAATAAATTATGAAAGTAAATGAGGACAAAATATAAAAACAGATAGTAAAATTTTTAAAAAGCGGAAAAGTAGTGAAAGTGAGTGGACAATGATCTGGCAGGTAGAGCACAATGTTAGTAAATGCAAGGTTATCCACTTTGGAACGAAAAACAGGTAATCAGATTATTACTTAAATGGAGAAAGACTGCGGCATGCTATTCTGCAGAAGAACCAAAGTGCTTGTGCGTGAATTGCCAAAGGTTAGTTTGCAGGTGCAACAGATAACCAAGAAGGCAGATGGAATGTGGGCCTTCACTGCAAGAGGTTAAATTTAAGGGCAGGGAGAGACACAGCAAATCAGACAGCATCCAAGGGTAGAACAGGTCAGTCTTTAAGTGACTTTTTCTATCTATGGATGCGGTTTGACCTGCAGAGTTCCTCCTGCAATTCACTGCCTGCTCAAGATTCAAGATTGGCTGCTTTAGTGTTTTTCAAAAGAGTAGGGAGGTTCTGCTGCATCTGTACAGTGCACTGGTGAGGTTGTACCTGGAGTACTGCATTTACCTCTGTTCGCCTTGCTTGAGAAATGACATACCAAGGTGGTGCAGAGGAGGTTCACCAGTTTGATTCCAGAGATTGGGGGGAGGGGGGGGGGGGTTAGTCTATGAGGAATATCCAGGGATTACACTCGCTGGAACTCAGAACCAAAGAAAACTACAGCACAGAAACAGGCCCTTTGGCCCATCTAGTCTGTGTCAAACTAATATCTGCCGATCCCATTGACCTGAACTCAGACCATAGCCTTCGATACTCCTCCCGTCCACGTCTCTATCAAATTTTTATTGTGTCAAAATCAAGCTTGCAATCATCACTTCCGCTGGCAGCTCATTCCACACTCACCACTTTTGTGAAAAAGTTCCCTCTCTCACCACTCTCTTGGTGTCTTAAAAAAGCAGCGTCCATCCTCAAGACCTCCACCACCCAGGCCATGCCCTCTTCACTCCATTATCATCGGGAAAAAGGAACAGGAGCCTAAAGACAAGCACTCAGCAGCACAAGGACAGCTTCTTCCCCACTGCCATCAGATTCCCGAATAATCAATGAACCAAAGACCATGTCTTACTTATCGTGCATTATTTTAAAAAATTATTGTTATTAGGTGGTTTATATGAATGTTTGCACTATTCTTTTCTTTGGCTTGGCTTCGCGGACGAAGATTTATGGAGGGGGTAAAAAGTCCACGTCAGCTGCAGGCTCGTTTGTGGCTGACAAGTCCGATGCGGGATAGGCAGACACGATTGCAGCGGTTGCAGGGGAAAATTGGTTGGTTGGGGTTGGGTGTTGGGTTTTTCCTCCTTTGCCTTTTGTCAGTGAGGTAGGCTCTGCGGTCTTCTTCAAAGGAGGTTGCTGCCACAAAACACCAAATTTCATGACTTGTTTATGACAACAAATTCTGATTCTGTAGGAAGTTCCCACTAATGTTTCCTTTAAACATTTCATCTTTCATGCTTTACCCACATCCTCTTGTCTTTGTCCCACCTAACCTCAATGGAAAAAGCCTACTTGCATTTACTTGAGTGATACCTCTCAAAATTTTGTGAATCTCCCTTCATTCTCTAATGTTCCAGGGAATAAAGTCCTAATCTGTTTAACATTTCCATGTAGCTCAGTTCCTCAAGTCCCGCAACATCTTTGTAAATCTTGTCTGAAATCTTTCAATCTTCAACAACATATCCTCGTCTTTCTTTACCCTCTATGTACTTACTAGTTTCCCCTTAAATTTTTCATTTTACTTCTACTACTCTATTTGGCAACAAACACTACTTTCTAGCATTGAATCCTCAGTGTGCAGTTAACTTCTCTTGAGAGCAATTCACCTCCCATGCAACATCAGCATTTTTTGACTCAACCTTACGGTGCACAGGTGGAGGAAGAGTTTGTACTCAGTTCGTATGATATCATGCCAGAGATTTGTTGGACGACGTGAAAAGGGCAAACCACTTGAATGGGTTGTTTTGTCCAAAGAGCTGGCACAGACATTGAGTTATGATGTAAAAGAAGGCCACCTGTCCCTGAGCTATGCCAGATTGATGACCAGAAGGCTGAAAATTCCATGATTCCAATTATATACCTTAAAGACAAATGCCAGAAAATCAATTCTAGTGTTGTTAGAAAACAGAATTATACTTCAGGGAGCAGAAAATAGAACAGCACAGGGACAGACCCTTCTGCCCACCAAGTCTGTGCTAGTCATGTTGGCAATCCCATCTGTTTGCACAAAGTCCATATCCCTTTACTCCCTGCCTATTCATGTGTTGGTCTCAATATACTGCATCTGCTCCTATGTACCTTGGAATAACATTCTAGATGCCACCTCTTCCTATTTTAAAAAAGCTTTCTTTGCACTTCTTTAAACTTTTACTGTCTCACTTTAAACCTGTGCCCCGGTTTATGATATTTCCAGCCTAAGAAAGCACTCTGACTCCATCCTCTTTACTAGGGTAGATCACCTCAACCCATAATGGCAAAACTAAGACAAATGCTAACAGTGGAGGAAGTTCTTGAACAAGAAGCTCAACGATCTCATGCTATCTCAAAACTTGACACTTCCCCCTCGAATAGAATTCTGTCATCCAGGCCTCAACAATAAAAGCATACTTGCAATGGGATGTACAATTTCTGAAATGCTATCTCCTAAAGGTGCAGGCTCCATGATTGTTCAGAGGTCAATCCACAGGACTATAAGAGTGGCAAGGAGGATCAATGGAATCTCCTTCCCTCCATCAACGTGATCTACTGGGTTCATTGTCTGAAGAGGGCTTGAAAAAAATCATTGAGGACCCCTTCCACCCTCGACACAGCATCTTTAAGCTGCTCCCCCCCGGGAAAGAGATACAGGAGTATCAGAGCCAGCACCACTAGCTGAGGAACCGCTTATTTCCATGGGCCCCTCAACAACCACCCCCTGAACTCCCCACCCCAAACTCCCCTCTCTGATCTGCTCAACCCTCCACTTTCCATCTCTGATCTCCCTTACCTTCCTTCTCTACCCTCTGACGTCTCCAATCCTCACCTCCTCCCAACACCCTCCACTCTGATCCCTGCTTGGTCTTTACCATCCCCTCAGAGATGGTCCTCAGCAAAGGCCTTATCTTCGCCCCCCACCACCTACACCTTAATGAGTTCTGCACACGCCATGATGCCAAACTCTTCTGTTACCTCTGTCTCCAGGCATACTTCCATGAATGTGACTCTCCAACCCCCACCCAAGACTCCTCTCGCTTTAAGCCTTCTTTTACCTCTTGGACACCACCTGGCCAGCTGCCAATTCTGGATTTTTTAAAATTTCAAACTGCTGCCAAAACATCAACCGTCTAAACTTCAAAACACCCTCTTATTCTAATCTTACTTCCTCTGAATGTTTTGCCTTCCACTCTCTGCAACAAGATCAACCTCACTATTCAATCCGCAGGCAAGGATGGTACTGTTGTGGTCTGGATACTGACCTCTACCTTGCTGAGGTCAGACGACAGATTTCCAATCTCTTTAAACCTCCAACCTCCATACAGAACATCTTAAAGCATTTTGATTCTTTCTGGACCAGTCACCCTCTACCACCACCCTCCTCCACCTGGTAGAATATGTCCTCACTCTAAACAACTTCTCCTTTAACTCATCTCACTTCCTCCAAATCAAAAGAGTAGCCATGGGTACCCACATGGGTCCCAGCTATGCCTGTCTGTTAGTGAGCTTTGTGGAATAATCCATGCTGCAAGCCTACACAGGCAATGAGCTCAACTCTTCCTCCATTATATTGATGACTACATCAGGGCTGCCTCATGCACTCGCGATGAGCTCATAACTTTATTCACTTTGTGGCCAACTTCCACCCCAATCTCAAACTCACCTGGTCAGACAACACTCTCCCCTTTCTGGATCTCTCTGTCTCCATCTTAGGAGACAAGCTTTCCACCGATATATATTTCAACTACCTCGACTATACTTCCGCACACCCGGTCCCCTGCAAGGACTCTAATCTTTTCCCTCAATTTCTCTGTCTCTGCCGCATCTTTTCCCAAGATGAGGTCTTCCAATTCAGATCTTCTGAAATGTCTGCAAACATGGCTTTCCCTCCACCATCATCAACTCAGCCCTCACCCACATCTCGTCCAATTTTCTGCTCATCTCTCCTGGCCTCCTCTTCCCCCAGATGCAACAATCATAGAATCCCCCTTATCCTCACCTGCCATTCCAACAGCCTCCGCATCCAACACATTATCCTCCAGAATATCTGATACTAACAACAGGATCCCACCACAAGACACATCTTCCCCTATCCTCCCCTCTCTGCCTTCTGTAAAGTCCACACCCTCCATGACACCCTCAGGCACTCATCATTTCCACCTATTCCCCCCCCCCCCCCCCCCCGCCCACCCCGGCACCTTCTCCTGTGGCCGCAGAAGGAGTCACACTTGCACCAATACTTTCTCCCTCTCCACAGTCTGGGGCACCAAACAGGCCTTTCAAGTGAAGCAACACTTCCAGAGACTGGCTACAGTCAGGGAGATTGCTTCGCTCAGCACCTCTGCTCTGTCCACACCAGTGACAGAGACCTCCCAGTGGCTGACCATTTCTGATCTGCATCATACTCCCATACTCACATATCTGTCATGGCCTCATGTACTATCCCATTAAGACCACCCGCAAATTGGAGGAACAACACCTGATTTTCCATCTGGTAATCGACTTTTCTGGTTTCTGCTAACCTGCACTCCTTTCCCCTTCACTTCCTTTCCCCCTGTCAGCTGTCCTCCCCCCTTCCCTCTCTATTCACCTAGCCATCCCTCTTCCCCTTGCTTGCTGCTGTGCCCTCTCTCCCTTCTCCATCTATTACCTCCTGCCTTGGTGACCATGCCTTCCACCCATTTACCCTTTTATTTGAATGCCTGTTGACATTTTCCATACCTTGATGAAGGGCTCAAGCCCGAAAAGTCGGTTATGTGGCTTTATCTTTGTTATATAAAGGACACTATTTGACCTACTGAATTTCTCCAGCATTATGTTTTTACTTCTTACCACAGGCAGTGAGAATGCTGAACGACCAAAGGAACTGCTCACACTAACCATCCGAGACTCTCACATTTATGAAACAATATCTAATTATTTATTTCTATTGATGAAATTTTTGTCCTGCAAACGTATTGTATGCTTGTATGTGAAAAATGTCGGATTGCATGTCTGGCGTGATTTGTACCAAGGACCGGAGAAAGCTGTTTTGTCGGGTTGTACTTGTGTAATCAGATGACAATAAACCTGACTTGATTTCCTACTGATATGTTCCATCACCATATTTTCCCTCACTGTCTAGCTCTTTGGGCAATGGGCTCCATACAACAATCACTTCAGGCTCAATAGTCTTATGACAAAGATTCAGAGATTCAAAGTTATTTCAAAGAACAAGAGAGCTGAGTGCCCTAGACTATATTTATTTACATATTACAACAATCTTGACAACATACCAAATAAATTTGATCACAATCACAAATAGACATCATATTTCTGCAGACATCTCAAAGAACTCTCTATATTTGACAAATGCATTTAAAATCTGAGCTGGATGGGGTTGGGGAGTGTGTGGTGGAGAAGCAAGGGATCTAACTACTGAAAATTAACCAGACATTTTCCCCATGCCCAAAGATTCAATGCACCTCAATTCAAGTATGTCTTTAAAAAAAGTTTCAAAAATACCACAGATGAATTCAGCTTCTTTTTAAAAAAAATATAAAAGCAACCTTTTGAAGCTTTTTAGAATTTTAGATTCAGAAAAGCAGCTAATCCACATATGGATTGTGAAACTAAAAAGATCAAAGCATGAAGAAACTAGAAAAAAAAGCAGTGTCTGTACTGTGTTTCCATTCAAAGAGCCTGACTTCAACACTTAACGGTAATCCTTAAATTGTAAATTCCATGCCTCAAAGAACAAAGTGGCTGTGAAATAATGTTGACAGCATTATGCATACTGCTGCCCTCCGCATGTGGACATTTATCATGACATATAATCCACAATTATGTGATTTCTACAATGTTTATCAATAGTCTGAAAATGGTGTGGAGCTGTCACTACATTAATACATATTGAGCAAATTGTTTGCCAATTTTGGGCATGCCTGCAGTTTTGGCATGGTTGGTCTTGAAAGTCTGTTCTGAGATTTTGAAAAACAGGTTTTGAATGGTGACACAATGTAGAAACAAACTGAATTATTTCCAAAGTATGTGCCTATTTTTTTAGTACAGTTCATATGAGGCATTTATAGTTAACAGCTGCTTCTTGGATGAAGTGCAAAGCACAAAAAATGGGAGCAGTGCTGAAAGATGTTAAGGTCTATTGATGTAGCATACTACAAACCACACATCTCTCAGGTACAGCTGCAGCCAAGTTGAATAAAAGTGGAACAATGCAGCACTGCAGAACCTGCATCCATCTTACATTCTTTGCCACTAGAGGGGCATGGACTCGCCTCCATAGTTCACCCATCTGTCAGGCCATTACAGGTAGAAAGGAAAACAAAACAAAGTAAAAGAGCCAAATATTGCACATTGCTCTTCTGTCTCACTTTGTGGCAGGTTGTTGAATAACAATGACAGAGGAACTTGGTCGGGAAATAGTTCAATAATAAGTACCAGAGACCAACAGAGGAAGAAGTTTTCAAACAGAGATAGAGGCATTACCTTCTCTACCTGCAGGAAACAAAACAGGACATAGCATGCTGGTTAGTGAGGAAGCGTTGCAGGATGGGGATGAATAAATGAAAGGTACACCAGTATGTCTTGAAACATGAACTGTGGAGAATATATATATCTTAAATTCCAGACGAGTAGCTAGTGATGACAACCAGCTGAGCAAGCACCAACAACCTCTTCAGTGCATGTCTTCTTATAACTTAGGCCTTTACCACCTGAGAAAATTACTTATAATTTAATAGACAAATAGATATTTTGGAAGATATGGAGCCCTTATTTCCAAAATATGGATGTTAATATTTAATTGAGACTCTGACATTCCCTTTCTCCTTAAGGTCTTCAGTATATAAGAAACTTTTAAGTAATAGGTACCCTGTTGAGGGTCTCTTGTCCATTCTTACTCTTTTTTCTTCTTTTCTTTCTTTGTAGGGGATAGAAGGGTGGTATATAGGGTGGTTTTCTTATCTTTTCTTTTCATATGCAATCATGTATTTGTATTGAAATTAATTATTTTTCATTATGTGCTTTATTTGTGTGGTTTTAAATCTATAAATAATATATATTATAAAAAATAAGGTCTTTCCTCTTGAAGATTGTTATCTTGCGTCCAATGGAAACATCAACTTGCATTGGTTTGTTTGAATTTCTCAAGCAGTGATGTGAAATCACATGTATAATATAATTCAGGATGGTATGGCCATTTATTCCTTGTGTTTTTACAATTTTATCTGCATTGCCTTAATTATTGCTTGATCTCAGTAAACTGAAGAGCTATCTGAACTCTTCTTCTTCTGCCATCCTGTGGACTCCTGGCTTAACCCCTATTGACTCTCACTGGTTATGATCGGATTCCAGAATAAATTCCCCAAATTCCTGCTTCCTTCTAACTCTCCCTTTGGCATCTGTCTGGACTTCCAGGGGGATCCTCCACATTAAACCGATTCTCTGGTTGGATTGAGTGTGAGCAGTTCTTTTTAGTTGATGAGAAAAACAAATTTGAAATGGCTTGATCTTTCACTGTATTAAAGCTTTCGCCTTCCTTTAAATTGTGTCTGCCTTTGAGTTGGCCATACAGCACAGGTTTTGATGACAGTTTTAAGGTATGTATTCTGTGTGACTTATCCAATATAATCTACATTGACTGTCATGGATATTCACAGTCTGGTATGAGGCTACCAATATACCTGAGCATAAAGGCCTCCAAAAGGTTGTGGACACATCCCGGGACATCACAGGCAAAATCCACCCCACTAATGAGAATATCTGCTGATGGAAAACAGCAGCAATCATCAAGGATCCACACCACCCAGCAGACACAATGTTCTCGCTGCTGCCATCAGGAAAGAAATATTGGTGCCTCAAGACTCGCACCACCAGGTTCAGGAAGAGCAGCTACCCCTCCACCTTCAATGACGACGACTCTTCAACTCTCCACCTTCAACGACTCTTCAACGACAAACTCAATCAGAGACTCTTACTTGTGCACTTTTTTGATTTTTTAAATTCTCTCTGTATTGCACAGTCAGTTTGTTGACATTCATTATCTGTTTACAGTTCTTTATTTGTCCACAAGTGTATGATGCATGCAGTTTTTTTTTTGTGCTACCAATTCTGCCTCGCCCACAGGAAAAAGAATCTCAGGGTTGTTTGTTATGTCATGTGTGCACTCTGACAATAAATCTGAAAACAAAATCTAAAAATAGTTCTCTCAAGGATCTCATTGTTGGTTATACAAAGGTCCCAAGGGATTCCAGGAAGAGATATTAAAGGTCCTCTTGCTTGGAATTCACACCGAGTTTTTACAGCTCTCTGGAAGAGTACAGGTGCTCCCCTACTTACAATGGTCCAACTTACGATTTTTCGATGTTACAATGGTACAATAGTGTGACCGTCGTTATTTACTTTCATGTGATATGTTAAAGTAAGGCAATCTCAAGCATCGTTGATTTTTCCAATAAACGTTGATAATTTCTCTAAGGTGAATTCTTTAAGTTGGAAAGCTTGCAGGGACTGATACAGCACTGTTGGGAGAAAGCAGGGCAGTGGAATCAGTGTGGTGAGAGCTAGAAAGTGGTTGCAGGAGGCTGAAGAACGGTAACAGGACTTCTTCAAGTCATCAGACTGGGAAGCGTTCTCTGCTGAGAGAGAATCTGAATGAGAACACCGAGGCTGTAACACACTTTATCAAAATAGCTGAGGATGAGTGTGTCCCCATAAAATCATACAGGTTTTTCCCTGACCAGAAGCCCTGGATGAACAATGAAATCTGAAACCTGCTGAGCGCCAGATCGCAGGAATTCAAGTCAGGAGATCCAGGCCAATTCAGCATGATCAGGTATGATCTGTGGAAGGCTATCTCTTGGGAAAAGTGGAGATTCCAGATGAGAATGGAAACAACAAGGGATACCCAGACATGTGGCAGGGCCTAAATGCCATAACCTGCGACAAAACCAAATCTGGTAAAGTAGCAGAAGGCAAAACCTCTCTCCCAGAGGAACTCAACACCTTCTACACCCAATTTGGCAACAGTAACAGTGAAGAACCACTCCTCCACACCCCCACATCTGATGATGATCCCATTCTCTCTGTATCTGAGGATGATGTGCATGCTACCTTCAGGTGAGTGAATCCGAGTAAATCATCCGGCCTGCATGGAATATCTTGCTGAGAATTAAAGATCTGTGCTGACCCACTTATCGAGGTATTCACGGACATCTTTAATATCTCACTCCGGCATGGCATGGTACCCACCTGGTTCAAACAGGCGTTAATCATATCAGTGCCCCAAATAAAAGCGCAGTAACCTATGTTAATGACTATTGACCAGTAGCACTTACATCAACAGTGAGGAGGTGTTTTGAAAGGCTGGTATTGAACCATATCATCTCCTGTCTGAGAAGTGACATGGATGTTTTCCAGTTCGCCTATCAGAGTTTCAGATCTATGGCTGATGCCATCTCATTGGCTCCATACAAAACCCTGGAACATCTGGACAGCAAAAATGCATAAATCAGGATGCTCTTTATCGATTACAGTTTGGCATTTAACACCATCATGCCCTCAAAACTGATCAGCAAACTCCAAGACCTGGGAGTTAACACTCCACAGTGTAAGTGAATCAGAGATTTCCTCACCTCGAGACCACAATCAGAGAAAATTGGTAAGAACTTCTCCTCCACAACCTTCATCAGTACTTGAACACAACAGGGCTGTGTTCTTAGCCCCGTCCTACTCATTTTACACCTATGACTGTGTAGCTCTGTACAACAATAATACCATCTACACATTTGCCAACACTACCATGGTAGTGGGTTGTATAAAGGAAGGGGATGAGTCATCATACAGGATGGAGATTGAAAACTTGGCTGAATGGTGCACCAACAACAACCTTGCACTCAATGTCACCAAAACTAAGGAGCTGATCATTGACTTCAGGAAAGGAAAGCCAGAGGAATACAATCCAGCGATCTCATTGGGGGATCAGAGATGGAGAGGGTGAGCAAATTGAATTTCTTTGGAGTCACTATCTTGGAAGATCTTTACTGGACCCAATACACCAATGGCATTATAAAGAAAGCACGTCAGCACCTCTACTTCCTCAGGATTTTGTGGAGGTTTGGTATACAGATGTGTTGTGGAAAATGTGCTTACCGGCTGCACCACAGTTTGGACACAGTCCAGGCAATACCCTTGGCAGCACTACTGAGTACATCTACAGGGAACACTGCCGTTGGAGGGCAGCAACAATCATCAAAGACCCACACTACCCAGCACACACTCTGTTCTCGCTGCTGCCATAAGGAAAAAGCTATAGGTGCAACAAGACCAGGTTCAGGAACAGCTGCTACCCCTCCACCATCAGACTCCTCAATGACAAACTCAATCAGACTCATTTAAGGACTCTTACTTGAGCACTTAATTGATTTTATTTTGTTCTATCTGTATTGCACAGTGAGTTTTATTTTTACATTTGTTATATGTTTACAATTCTTTTCTTTGTTTACATGTTTACACTGTGCGGTTTATTAAGGAGGAAAAACCCAACACCCAACCCCAACCAACCAATTTTCCCCTGCAACCGCTGCAACCGTGTCTGCCTGTCCCGCATCGGACTTGTCAGCCACAAACGAGCCTGCAGCTGACGTGGACATTTTACCCCCTCCATAAATCTTTGTCCGCGAAGCCAAGCCAAAGAAAGAAGACCAATTAGTGATAATTCTGCCACGCCTGCAGAATAAAGGCATCTCAGAGTTGTATGTACCCTGAAAATAAATCTGAAATCTGAAACAGCGCTATCGGCAGAGAGCGGGGCAGCGGGATCAGTGTGGGGACTGATAGAGTGCTGTCAGGGGAGAACTGGGCATTGTGTGACTGATACAGGGCCTTGGGGAGAGAGCAGATCAGTAGGATCAGTGTAGGAACTGATACTGTCAGTGTTATACAAGGTATACCTGTATTCTTTTATGACTTATAATTTTGTTGACTTACGATGGGTTTGTCGGAATGCAACTCCATTGTAAGTTGAGGAGCACCCATATTGAGGTTACCAGCCTGGTTGAAAAAAATAAAGTATGTCAGGAAAAAAGGAAGTCTAATAAATTAAACCTCAAAATGATGGATTTCAAAGAACAACGAACAATGCTGTACAGTTAGATCCCAGAAAACCATTAAAAAACAGAGAATAAAAGCAGAATTAGACATTTTTGGTCAGGGAACATCCCTTCCTTCACTATTGACATTAATAACCTGAATAAAGGAAGAGTATTTAGCGATTCCAAATTTGCCAATGTTAAAGGGAATCTGTGATTCTGTAATGGGATATCGACAGATTGAGTGAGTGGATAAAAGACCGGCAAATAGAGTTTAATGTGGGGAAGTGTGAGGTCCTGCACTTTGGAAGAGAAATCAATGGAAGGTCATCGTCCAAATGGAGAAATACTAAAAGTGAGTGCCGTACAAAAGGATCTAGATGTTGTAACGTATGAATCATAAAAATCTGGCACGTAGGTCAAATAAGTATTTGAGAAGAACTTTTTTACTTTGGCCTTCCTTTCAGAGAGGTTTTTTTTCCCTTTATGGAGGGAGCCGGTGAAGCTTCATCTGGAGTACTGTGTATAGTTTTGGTTGCCTTACCTAAAAAAAATAGTATATTTCATCATATAGGTTGACCTCTCTTTTTTAGCCTCATTTTAATGGTTTTATGGTTTATCCAGCATATATCGACCCCCATTTTATGACTGTTCAGACCTCCCAGCAACAACCCAAAATTTTTTAAAACACTCCAATCGCCAAGTAACAAAGCTGTAAATTACTGTAAAGCAAGTAAAAAAGAAACAGCAAAAAAAAACCCTTGGCCTACTGGGCAGGAGCGGGAATTCGGCCTACGTGGGAGGAGCAGTGACCTCGTTTTCCTGGCAGGAGCGGGAACCTCAGACCTATGTGGCAGGAGTGGCGACCTCGTTTTCCTGGCAGGAGCGGGAACCTCAGACCTATGTGGCAGGAGCGGCGACCTCGTTCTCCCAGCAGGAGTAGGAACATCAGACCTACGTGGTAGGAGCAGCAACCTCATTCTCTTGAGCAGGAGCAGTGACCTCATTCATCCGGCGGGAGCAGGAACCTTCTGCTGGGAGAACAAGGTTGCCGCTCCTGCTCCAGAGAGCGAGGTCACCACTTCTGCCGCATGGGGTCAATTTCTGTTTTCCAGCATGTTCTGTGGTCTGGCAATGGCCAGGTTCCAAGTTAGAATTAATGAGATTCATGAGATTAACTCCCTAGATGATGTCTTCCAAATAGCTTGCTCATGTATTCTCTGAGTTCAGGAGAATGAGGGGTGACTTTTTCAACCATATGAGATCTAAAGGGGGCTTCATATTGGGATGCTTTCACTAGGGGGAGTGTCTCGAGCAAGGGACCATACCACGAGATAAGGGCCTGGCAATTAAAATCGAAGTATGTATAAATTTCCTCTCACAGAGGATGGAAAATCTCTAGAATTCTCCAGATTTAAAGTGGAGGAGAATAAGTATTTGCTTGATTGAGGCATGGAGAAATGGAAGAGATGAGGCCAGGGTTGGTCAGCCATTATCACGTTAATGGAGGTGCAGCTTTGAAGGGCTTGGTGCTCTCGTTCTGTTCCTGTTTTCTTATGGAATTAAGTTGATATAGAATTGAATTCCCAGTATGGAAGATGTGTGAAAACATGTGCAGACATTGTGACAATGCCAGATACCTGAACTGTTTGTCATTCTAGTATTGCATATCCACTTGATTTTCTCAAGTTCTATTTTACTTAAACAGCAATGCCAAGAGTTAAAATTCAGAATACATCAGAAAAGAATGAATGAAAAATATGCAAATTACTTATCACTAAATTCAAAGACTGCTATGCAGAAACAGATCATAATCGTTAATATTAAACAGAAAATTTTATAGCCGCAGCCCATCAAAGTATTGGACATTTAGTCACATCTTAACTTTTTAACATATCCTTCAAATATTCAATCCCTGTTCCTTTAAAAGCCACTATGGAATTTGTTTTTCCTGATTCCAATAGGGCACACCATGTTTTCTACCTTTATTCTTTTGGTGTGTTCTTACACTGGCTGTCCTCTTATTACAGCCTTAATTCCCAGGAAAGACTAGATATTTTTGATTTACTTTATCAAAATCTATCTTTTGGGCAGGGCATTTCTGTCAGACTGATTATACAGCTGTGAGATAAACATAATGATCCAGAATCTGTCCTGGATACTTGTGTAAAACCTTATTTTCCTTTGCTTTTCATTTATCCTAGCATATGTTTGGATAATTAATATGAGCAGTTCTTTTTATTTTCTCAGGCCATCTCTTGTGATTGAGAACACTCTTATAGGTTCTGGCATGGCCAATGAGATCAATCTTCCACAAATGGGACAAGTGGTGGTTGGTGGGTCAGACAGATGAGTACTTTGTCCACTGATAAGGGAATCTGTGCTCTTGATGCAGGGCCTCAAGGCTCTCAGTCCTACCCTGAATGATTCATCTTTCCTGTGAGTAGACATTTAAGATTACAGCCTAATTATGCATACGTTTCTCTATATGGTATACATCTCTATCTGAATCACCTGTTCAATTATTCTACAGCCTCATATATGTATTTTCAGTAATTGTTCAAACTTAACAAAGCACAAATCCAATACATATTGTACAACATGAGGGAATGCAACAAACGGCCTTGTTAAAAGGTTCAGTTACACATTAATCAAAGAGTTGTCCACAGAAACTCCAATACTATCAGATTCCTTGTTTTATTCTAAGGGCGCAATGCTAGGCAATATAGTGAGTTTAAGTATCTTTAAGATTATATAGTTTATATTTATATTTAAAAAAATTATTCAGATCCTTCCAGCCCACGTCTAGCCAATTAACCTACAGCCCCTGTATATTTGAAGTGTGGGAGAAAACCGGAATACCTGGGAGAAACCCACACAGACACAGGAAGAACATACAAACACCTTACAGATGTACAAACCCCTTTCTCCTTTGTGGACTCCTGGCAAAAGAAGAATGACATCTGAAAATGAGTTGTGTCTAGGTAATAATGAGCCACCAAGTGTATAATCAGAACTTTTATCTCTCAAATGAAGCAGAGCTAAAATATGTACCAATGAAAGAAAGCATTTCTGACATTTGCACCCCATCTGAGAACTCAGGGACATGAGGAAGGGGAACAGGAGTACACCATACTTCCCCTTGAGCTTGTGCTGGCATCAAATTTTCCCTTCAACTCTACTTCTCCCATTCTTAAGTCTTGACTCCCCTTGTTTCTGTCATGTCCAATTACAATGTGGTACAACCTTTATCTAACCTCACTCCCTCAGTGAAGAACCTGTTCAAGAGGGTGTAAAATACAGCTGCAAAATAATTGCCTTCGCCACATAAGATCATCTGTGCAATTTTGTGATGTGCCTGGTCTGTCACTCAGGCCAAAGCAGAAGGAACCAAACGAAACTTTCAAGCACCAGCAGATGTTGAACAGATGTTATCTGGCTAGGTGGATTTCTCATGGAGATGGTGGCTGAGTGTGATCCTGATTTCAATATTGCTGACCGGCTGCATCATGGTCCAGTATGGGGGTACCAATACCCCAAAGGGAAAAGCCCTCTCTATAAGGTAGTGAACAGAGCCCAGGACATCACAGGCAAAATCCCCCTACCATTAAGAACATCTACGGGATTGCTGGTGTCAGACAGCAACAATCATCAAAATCCAAACCACCCAGCACTCGCCCTGTTTCTGTTTTTGCTGCTATTATCAGGAAAGACGTACGGTTGCCACAAGACTCGTACCACCATGTTCAGGAACAGCTGCTACCCCTCCATCAGACTCCTCAATGACAAACTCAATCAGGGACTTATTTAAGGTCTTACTTTTGCACTTTATTTTTTAATTACATTTTTATTTGTTTACATATGTGAATTGTGTATTTTTTTTGCACTACCAATAATTGGTAATTCTGCCTCACTTGCAGGAAAAAGAATGTCAGGCTTGTATGTAATGTCATGTATGTATTCTGACAATAAATCTGAAATCTACTTCAGGCACTCTATTCAACGTGGGGCAGGTGGTTAGTATGGATAAAAATGGGCTTCCACCTCAGTAAGGGAGTAGGAAGTGGGTGGGGAGGTTATAGCATCTGAAGTGCTCTGTAAGTGGTTTGCTGCCCCCAGCAACTTCATCAGTGAGTTTCAGACCCAAGCATCCTCTAATCCTGTCTGATTTTTTATACCACAATTCATCTCTAATCCTTCTGCCCTGTGAAAAGTCAAGGGAACTAAGTACTCTGCATCCACAGAAGGCCACTCACTCTATTTATTTCCCAAAGTCCCATATTATATCCTTACATCACACTCAAAATTTATTGGTCTCTCTGCTGTCCAAGTTTTCATGACATATCATCATTTTATACATTTCATTAAAATTTTCCATCAATTTTCCTTTTTTTCCGCTGAAAGCAACCTGAGCCTAACAAATCTTTCAATTAAAAATCTCCAGTTTTGGCATGTCTCACCATTCTCCACTGTACCCCCTCTAATCACATCACAAACTTCCTATACTGCTACCTGAACAGTACATAGTCTTCCACCTCTGGCCTACATCATGTTTTAAACAATTCTAATGTGATCTCTCTCACTTATTAAGGAAAATAAAAGTTAAATACCCAACAAATATGGCATCTATCCCTTTTACCTTTGTTAAGTAAATTAACCAATTTATCAGACTCCTGACATCAGATTTGTAGCCAAAAGGAACTGGAAAGTGATGGAACCTCTGCAACGAGCTATTAAACACCTGGCTTTTCCACTTCCCTCACCCATAACAACTTCACCCTCTACAACCTCAACCCTCTGAACACATCTGTCCATTCAGTCTGCACCAAGCCCATCCTCGAGCTCACTGCTAAGGGTGGTGCTATAGCAGTCTGGAGGACTGGCCTCGCAGAAGCTAGATGGTAGCTCTTAAATGATGGACCCTGACCACTAATAAATAGTGGGTACAGATCTCATCACTTCAGGAGATTTATTGGTCTCCTATCCACAGCCTCATACATGACAGTGCCCCAATCTTGTACTGCCCATGTATCCACTAACAGGATTGTCCTGGTAGGGCCATCATTTCTGCCCACCCGTCCCACTGAACTCATACCTTGAAACTATCTAGTCACCACTTATCCAGTCCCTTCCCATCTACATCTGAGCGCTTTGCATGCTCTCTGTCACTTTAACAACTTCCATTTTGTGGCTCCCCCAAGGCCTTACCATCTCCATTCCCCAACAGGAAGGCCTTGGTGCCCAGTTTCTGTCCAGAACACAGAACTAACCTTGATACCTTGATGAAGGGCTCAATCCCGAAACATTGGTTATGTATCTTTATCTTTACTACATAAAGTACACTGTTTTCTGGAGGAACTCAGCCGGTCTCGCAGTGTCCATAGGCGATATGTCTATTGATAACGTTTTGGGACTGAGCCCTTCTTCAAAGAATAAGCAAGGAATTTATTTATTCCTTGAAGGGCTCAGGCCCAACACATCGACTTTACCTCCTGTGGATGCTGAGAGCCCTGTTGATTTTCTCCAGCATTTCAGTGCATTTTTACTATAATCACAGCATCTGCAGATTTTGAGTTTCACAAAGTACACTGTTTGACCAGCTGAACTTTTCCAGCATTGTGTTTTTTCACCGACCAGTTCCCTTCTGCTAACACTCTCCTCTGCTTGTCAGAATGCTCTTATCTTCACAACTTCTAATTTTATTCCTCTTACTTTTAAAGATCAAAGCCATGACCATGGAAACTTGCGCAGGTTTATATTGGTTGCTTGGAGCAGTCCTTCTTCCCAATCTTCTCTGGCACCACTCAACTCTTCTCCTACAGATGCTACTTAAGCTGTTTAGTTACTCCAGCATTTTTTTAACCTCAATATGATATCAATCATGGAACTGTAGGTCACATCTTTGCCTGAGCCTCTACTGGTGTAGCAGGAAATGCTTCACTGTCAGAGGAGCCATTGTTTGGATCAGAAGCAGTCTCCTTCCAGTGGATGCAAAGGTTTCCATATCTGCAGAAGCATTATTACATTTCTAATGGCCATTATTTATTCTTCAATTATTTCACATAGAAAACAGAATTATCTGGTCATTGCCAATTTGATATTGTAGGAACATAGTCTGTTGTGTTTCCTACGCCACTGAGCACCTTCCAGAAAGGGTTGAAACACAGTAACTGCCTGTAATGCAGAAATTTTTTTTCGACAGACACGAATCCTTCTTTCTTTCAACTCACCATCTCATCAGGTGATCAAAACTGTTGATTTGTACCAGTGGGTGAACAGGTTAGTTAATGGCCAGATATGAGTATTTTGGATCCAGTGTAGTGACCCATGAGCACGAGTCATTGAAAAGTATGTGATCTCAGAACTTTAATGTTACCCAGGCTGGTGCCATGAAATAAATTATAAAAGCAGCAACTAGTTCAGTTTCCCTTTGATCTTTGCTATACGTACGATGTCTGATAGAAAATCAATCTCACCTTGTCTTTTAAGGGTTCAGCTGAAGGAATTGATAATTTAGTTGAGGTGAGGTATAATGATCTTGGCTGAGAAGCAGAGATCCACCATGCAAGGAAGGAATATTTCAAAAGTAACATGAGAAATTAGAGCCACAGCAAGGGCCCCCTCCCACTAAATCAGAAAGATACCTATCCATTTCCTTTCCTTACCCCCAACACCATAATCATACAATTACCAATGTATCATGACTGTCAAAAATAGTTAGAAATCCTATTGCTGGTCCACTGGGGATGAAGTGACTAATATCAGACCACCAGCCATGAAAAACACCTAAACAATTTCACTTCAAAAAAATACTTCAAAGCTTTAGGTGAAACTCAGGAGACTGAATGCTGCAATAAAAATTCAAATCTTCACAGAACTGACTACATGCAGACACCAGTGTAGCAAGGATGGCATTGTGTGTGCACAATTTTAGTCTCCTGTGACAGCGCATCTTTGAACAGAAAACCCAAAGACATCCAAAGACTAGTGCTTCAGAAATAAAACCAAAATAACTAGGTTCTGGCTATCTTAGACGTGAAACTTGATCCTACCTCATCTTTAGAAAGCAGCTGCATTCTTATTAAAACCATTCTGTTTCTGAACAAGGATTTTGAAATTTGAACATCTGTCACACAAAATTCCTTGAAAACTTTAAATTGAAATGCATGCCTTGACTTCATTCTGGATCTTAACATTATAAGACTTTTGTTCTAATATTTAATGTCTTGGCTGCCACAAAGCCTTTTCATTATTTGTAGATTAAGTTTCTTCTTCATTCACTGGATTGGTTCTACTTTGCTTCTTGTTTACCGGTACTCTTAATTCCTGTAGGTTATTGGAAAACTTTGATAAACATTATTTGTCAGGCAGATTCACTTTGGGTCTTGGTCCCCAAACAATTTGAGTACAGATCAGTGTTAATTTCTGTTGCCATCAATGACATTCAGATTGAAAACAATTAAATTGTTGCAGCGCCTTTCAGGAGCTCAGAGAAATCTGAAGCATGTAGCTCCCCACCATGACTACCAGCCCCCCCACATCTCCATCGGGCACACAAAACTCAAAACGGTCAACCAGTTTACCTATCTCGGCTGCACCATTTCATCAGATGCAAGGATCGACAATGAGATAGACAACAGACTCGCCAAGGCAAATAGCGCCTTTGGAAGACTACACAAAAGAGTCTGGAAAAACAACCAACTGAAAAACCTCACAAAGATAAGCGTATACAGAGCCGTTGTCATACCCACACTCCTGTTCGGCTCCGAATCATGGGTCCTCTACCGGCACCACCTACGGCTCCTAGAACGCTTCCACCAGCGTTGTCTCCGCTCCATCCTCAACATCCATTGGAGCGCTCACACCCCTAACGTCGAGGTACTCGAGATGGCAGAGGTCGACAGCATCGAGTCCACGCTGCTGAAGATCCAGCTGCGCTGGATGGGTCACGTCTCCAGAATGGAGGACCATCGCCTTCCCAAGATCGTATTATATGGCGAGCTCTCCACTGGCCACCGTGACAGAGGTGCACCAAAGAAAAGGTACAAGGACTGCCTAAAGAAATCTCTTGGTGCCTGCCACATTGACCACCGCCAGTGGGCTGATAACGCCTCAAACCGTGCATCTTGGCGCCTCACAGTTTGGCGGGCAGCAGCCTCCTTTGAAGAAGACCGCAGAGCCCACCTCACTGACAAAAGGCAAAGGAGGAAAAACCCAACACCCAACCCCAACCAACCAATTTTCCCTTGCAACCGCTGCAATCGTGTCTGCCTGTCCCGCATCGGACTGGTCAGCCACAAACGAGCCTGCAGCTGACGTGGACTTTTTACCCCCTCCATAAATCTTCGTCCGCGAAGCCAAGCCAAAGAAAGAAAAGTATTTATATAAATTAGTTGTTGTTGTGAACTAAGAAATGTGGCAGCCAAGTTGCCCACTAATAATAAAATGAAAACACGAAAGTCTGCAGGCGCCATGGTTGAAATAAAAACACAATGCTGGAGAAAATCAAGTCAAACAGTGTACTTTATATAGCAAAGACAAAGATAATATAACCAATGTTTCAGACTTGAGACCTTCATTAGATGTTATTCAAGTTTCTGCAGAGGTGTCTTCCTATGGGGAAATTGTAAGATTAAAATGTCACATACTAGAGGACATGTGTATAAGATGGGAGGGGGGAGGGTGGGCAAGAGTTGAAAGGAGACGTGCAAGAAAAGGTTTTTACACAGAGTGGTAGGTGGATGGAATGAACTTTAGGGGTAGTTGTGGAAGAAAATGTACTCACATTTAAGAGTCATCTAGGGAGACACATGAATATGCAAGGAATAGAGGGATATGTTTCAGGCACAGACAGTTTAGTTTAATGTAGCATCATGTTCAGTGCAGACATCTTGGGCCGAAGGGCTTGATCCTGCGATGTTATGTTCTGTTTCATTAATTACCTACTCACTTTAAAAGGTGGCAAGCATCAGGAGGAAAGGGAATGCTCTGAAACCTAGCTCGGATGCAGTGGTCTGAATGGTCTCCGGTATCTCATGGAAATGTAGAAATATGGAAACGCTTTTTGTTGAACCTAGTATAATTCTCATTGGCCAAGTTACATTTCTTACATTACAGCCATGATCAAACTCTTTATATTTCCTCTGATGCTCCCTGACTTGTTGATTGCTTGCAGCAGGCTCAGCTTTTATTTCTGGTCTGCAGAATAGTTGATTTTACTATAAAGCTGTTAATTAAGATCATCAGCTGTACACCATCAAGAAGCAAAGGTAAGGTGGAGACAAGGAATCCAAGGTTGTAGTAAGCATGGTGAGTAAAATAGAGCCCAGTATTTCTCATCACAGACATATTGAACTGTCTAGTAGTTACTTTCAATGTCAATAGATTTATTTTGAGCCTTGTAAGTTTGCACTTCAATCAGAACCACACTGAAAAATATTCATGTGGTTAGAGTTTCTCATGTGAAAACATTTCCATTGACTTTTGACATGACCCATCAGTTTCCAAATCAATTCTCTTGCAAGATGAATCACTTATCTTGGACCAACATAATTTCTTGATATACTCATGTGTCTTCTATTGCAAGAGATTAAAGGCACACAGGAAATCTTAAAATCTAGAGACTAAAAATAACAACATTTTCTGTCATCAAAAAGTGTGCATGCCAGTTTCTGGAGAACCTATCAGCTCTCTGACTGGAATTTCTTTTATTATTCCAGTTAGGTTTATCATAGCTAGACAATAGCATCATGGACCATTTCAAATTGCAAAGAAATTACACTCTCACTGCTCTGATTGAATATGACTGCAGCAATGAAAATACATCAGAATTCAACTAATAATACGCCAAGCCCAAGCCTGATGATGAAAGAACTGGCCAAATTGGACTCATATTAATCAATTCCATTGAAACTGGGCACAACCAAAGAGCTGTCTGCAGAATTGTTTCTTTTGCAATACTTGGACAATTGAAGATTATGGAAGGATAGTTTAATGCAAACCATTTAAAATTCCAATCCTTTCCTTTTCAGATCATTCCAAACCATTTGATTAAAAATGGAATGAATTACTTTAATTTTCAAAATATAAATCATCATAAATATAACTATATTGCAATAATTGAAACCTACTGAAAAAGGTGTCCATTTAAAACATCAAAAATACATCTAAGCTCTGGAACTGCCTTCCTACAGGTTTCCCCCTCTCTGACAAACTCCTTAAAGCTCATGCCTGTAACCAAACTTACACCGACCTTGTGTCAAATGTATTTGATAACTGCTCCACTGAAACATCCTGGGATGTTTTGCTATTTCTGAGATGATGTATGAGCCCACACTCCTATCGAAGGATTGTTCCTTAAATTGAACTAGGTGCCTTATACCACCTGCTTCATTCACTCATCTTCCAAGACTGTCAACGAAGAAGAATTTAAAGAAAATATTCTCACATGAAATCTGTTACATATTGCTCCTAATTGCTCTTGGAAAAAGTGGTGTCAAGTTAATTGCCCATTGACCAGTCAGAATGCAGAAATTACAAACACAGGAAAGAAGGTCTTACCTGTTCAACAGCACGTTCCAATTCAGCAGCATTTGACTTTTGCAACTCCAACTTTGTCCTTTCCATCTCAGCCTTCAGCTTGTTGACAGCAGCTTCATGATCACACAAAACTTTCTGCTTCTCCTCCTCACGTAGCAATCCCAACTCAACCAACTGCTGCTTTCGTTGTGAATTGACCTGAATAAGTTCTTCTCGGAGCTGGTGGACCTGGATCTCCAACTCCCCAATAGTCTGTGAAAGTAGGAACACTTCCTTTTAAATTTAGCTTTTAATGAAAAATTGCATTTTAAGATCAAAGTCATCATGGTTAAATCTTACAATCAGCAATTATCATTTGTTTTAGAAGCTGCTTCTCAATGCAGTGTTCAAATCATTGCAGCCCATTTTAGGAACTCCTGTTTTCTTCACACATAGCCGCTTGAGTTTTAATCTCTGTGATAAAGTTTACAAAAGAAAATGATCAGATATCTTTAGCTGAGCTCGCATTCCTTACAATTTTACAAAGAAGAATCCTTTAAAAAAGATGATAAATACATATGATGGAATGAACAGATTTAGCAGGGAAGATATACTTTCTGATGATCTATGTTGAAACTATTTCTTGAAGGACATTAAAGTGAGTTAGGATTCACACACAACCTTCACCCACAGTGGATTCTCTTATCAACTGGAGTGATTGGTGTGATTGGAATGTAATCCAGAATGATGCTCCAGTGCAGCATTAAGGGAAAGTTGCAATGTCAGAATTCTATGTTTCATATAAGACATTAGTTAATCTGAGCACAATTAGAGTCTGTGTTTGAAGGAAAACATCCCACAGCATGATGTGAAGAAGCATGCTGCAATTCTTTCAAATTTCCCCTCCATCAGTGAGCAATGTGACTGCCACATATATTAACAGTGATGGCACTTCCAAAGTGCGAAACATTTTGTGATACCCTCATCCTGCAGTATTTACATCATTCAATTCAGTTCCATAGGTTCTGTTCCCTTCCCCTTCAAAACATGCATCAACATCCTCTAAAAAGGTTTTGACCTCATCCCCACCTTGAACATTGTTATTCCATCTCCAAATCACCTCTAACATTTTCCTTGCTTCTCCATTTTTGAATCTATGCAATCTGCTTTCCACAGTAACTAAATGGCCTCAAGTCAAGGTCGCAAACGATATTCTGTTGGCCTGCAACAGCCTTTCACTTTATGCTTTGTGATCTCCTTAAAGCCTTTCAAGTCATTGATCACATGAGCCACTGATCACATCATTATATTGGCTATCTCCCCTCGCACTCTCAGTCTTGATGAAAGGTTCCGACCCAAAATGATGTTGCTGTTGTTGCAGTAGATTGTTTTTTTGCAACAGATTCCATCATCTGCAGTATCTCCTGTGTCTCCATGTACCACCAATGTTTCTCTTCTGCTCTCTATCTCAACAGGGCTGTTTCAGTTTGTTATTTTTACCTATTCAATCATTGCATAATATCACTAGCAATACATACAGCATAGTAACAGGCCCTTTTGGCCCATGAACCCGTTGCCACCCAATTAACCTATGAACAGTGGGAGGAAACTGGTGCTCCTGGAGGAAACACACGCAAACACAGAGAGAACATACAAACTCCTTATAGACAGCGCCAGATTCGAATCCAGGTCTCTGGCGCTGTTTCAGCATTACTCAACGTTAACCAGGCTGCCCAAAATGCAATCTTAACATCCAATTTATTGTATATTAAATAGTAACCTGTAATTCTGTTGTAGTGCAATCCTCATCAGTGAAACAACTCC